>NW_017732038.1:667253-668546 GCF_001890085.2 Hipposideros armiger
TCCCCAATAAAATCTTTCTAAAAAAAAAAAAAAAATGGAGCCAGAGCAGCCATTCCAGAACTGCCTTGTGTGTCTTACGCCTGGAACCCTTGCACTGTTTGAACTGGGCCAGACCTTTAAACTGGGCCAAACCAACACCATCTTTGAAACAACTGTTTGTGAGGCAAATAGAAAAGCAGACATCCTAACCTTAAGGACCGTTGATTATGGATATTCTTTCTGAAGAGAATCAGTAACAAACCATGTAGACTAAAGAGTAACTCAGTTTATTAACACCAATAGAAACTCATTTCCTCTAGTTATGTATTTTCCTTCCTTCCTGTTTCTCCTAAACACCCCTTGGCTTCACCCTGAAATTGGGACACAATTTAGGTCTCTGCCTGAATCTGTGCCCCTGGACTGCAATTCTCTGATCTCAAATAAATGCTTGTAGTCTCTCATTTTAGCTTATTATTTTTAGGTTAACAGTATACATATCCCTACTTCTCTGCTCAAAATGAACCTGTATCCATCTGATGGTAATTTATCTTTGTGCATAAAAATGGGCGGGTATGAGGTTTTCAAGACACATTACTAGTATTATTTGTTCTGTCATAATGAAAATACAGATAGTCATATGTGATTCAGTCACCATGACTTCACCAAACTCCTAGCTTTGGTTCCACTGAACACTTGGTGGTGTGGGGGAGATAGGAGACACATGCCTAGACAAAGGGCAGAACAATGGGAGGTTACTCATAACATGTAACAGGAATAGCCTCTCCGATCCTTCCACGATATTTGTCCATTCTAAAAAAAGGTTCCAGGCACTGGAGAGAGATATAACAGAAAATGAAACAAAACAAAACATAACAAAAGTGCTACCCAAGGAAGAGGTTGGAAGGGAAAGAGGATTCTAGGAGATTGACCATGACTAAAGACTGCTGTCAGTCAAAGAGGGAAGTGGAAATTAAATATACGATATGACCAGGAAAACAAGGGAAAGATAACAACTGGTATCTCAGGTGCTAAAAATGCTGTTCCGTGATGATCAAATAGTGTCCCAGGGTTCATTTCTGGCATATGGGATTCTGCGTTTTGTTGCCAGTATTTCATCTTCTTCTTTTTCATCATCATCATCATCATCCTAAGTGTCACATGTTATTAAACTTCTATTATCTGGTAGGCACTGAGCTTGATTAATTTAATATATTCTTACCTGTGATTCTCAAAAATACTTCTATGGTACATTATTACCCAAATATATTATCCAAACATATAATTCAAAAATATTTGTGTGTGTGTGTATATATA
>NW_017732038.1:668573-694141 GCF_001890085.2 Hipposideros armiger
ATATATATATATATATATATGTATATATATATATATATATATAACATTTTTAATGGCTGTTATGTAACATAGCCATAATAACAACAAGCCAAATTTGACCCTAGATCTATACAAGTCCAAATCTTGGTCTTGTCTCAACTATCATAAAAATTGGTGGCAAACCACATCTTTAGTCAGAACCTTTTATTACACCAACAATTCTAAATTATATTTCCTTAAAATAGTTGTCTAAAATATTGTCTGTAATAAAACAGACATAAAATTATTATTAAATCAAATAATCTTAGAAAAACCCACATAAATATATTTCTTTGGAAACTTATAATGAATATTATACATCTATGGTCATGACAAATTCTGCAGTAAACAAACTTATTTCACTTTCTTCAATCCCTTTGTTTAGGTTATATGATCCTCCAACCTCTTGTGCCAAATTGTGCAGTAAACAAACTTGTTTTATCATTTTCAATCCCTTTGTTAAGGTTACATAGGCTTTATACCTCTGTGACACATAACATTACAGAGAAATTTCTTGGGAAACCCTTTAGGAATTTTACAGTAGGATCTAACCCAGTTCCCAGACACTAGATTTTAGAACATATTGACTCTGTGAATGAATGAATGAATGAATGAATGAATGAGTTCACTTTTAGGAAATAATGGAAATAAAAGAGCTTTCCATGGGAGAATAAAAATAAAGCCATTCTTCCCACCCCCCAAAGCCCCTTATATTCATCTCTCATGTTTTTCATAGCTTTTTTCAGATCTTGTACTCCTATACAAATGTGTGTTGACTGATTAACTGTCAAATCCTCACTCTATAAACCCTCATTGGTGCTCGTATAAAAAATGGACTCCACATTGGGATTTTTAATTTGATAGTAGAATAGGTAATGAAAGTTTGAAGAAGAGGTAAAGCGTAATAATAAACTTGAGATTATTCCAGCAAAATAGATCAGGTGAGTAGAGTAGCTTCCTTTCCTTGATGTGCCATATGGAAGGGAGAGCCTCATCATCACCTAAGTGCATTATCAGAGCACAGGAGCCTGGCTCTGGGCCAGCCCACCATAAACTACTAACAAATGGTGTAATTAAAATTCATGAATGAAATGTTGAACTGCCTCCATATCCTGAAGCAATCAAAACCAGAATTTACTTTCTTATCACACCTTCTAGTAAAGTGATTTTAAGGAAACATCCCACTGAGAATATAAAGAATGACTATTAAGATGAGCTTCAGATAATTAATGTTAGATTTACTATTTTTTTCTGATGGGATTTTTTTTTAATTGAAAGTTTCATCCTGACAACACAGTAAATGTCATCTATAGGCATTTCTAAATTAAGGTCTTCAAGACACCCAGCCCAAAGGTCATTTGTCTATTCTAACGCATCAGGAGGGCAGCAAAAGAAAGGTTTTCACCTATTCACATTTAGACGCTATTTAGAAACAAAACAAAACAAAATGTTATGGTGTATAGGAACAGATAAAGGATAGTTCTTTAATCTATTATAAGGAATGAAAAGCTTTTCTATCAGCTTGTAAGCTATTAATAATTCACAATTATTCATTACTATTGTAGTAAAGATCAAGCAATTTTAATTACAGACTTATATTTAGATAGGATTTCATATGCATTTAACATTTGATAAAATAATTTTACTGACTACAAACATGAGTGAAGTAAATAGGTTAATTGAAATTCCTGAGTTTCTAAAAGTGATTTCTACAAAATTACTTCACCTCCTCATCATCCAACTTAGAGATCTATACCAAAATTTTTTTCTTTTGTTTTTTCATAATAATTATACATGCAACAGATTATATAAACCATTTCTCTTTTCAAAACAATAAAGATAATAATAAAGCAAACATCCACATGCCTACAACATAGCTTTACCAGCAACTTCCAGGTATCACTTATACTTGACCTTAGCCCAATGACTTTCCTGCCATCACACATTTTTTAATCTATATCCTAAACAATGTCACTGAGTTTGGCATATTTTTGGCCTTTATGAATCAATATTACATTTCATATGTTATTATGAGGCCTTTTCTTTCAACCAATATTATGTTTGAGTTACCCATATCACCATGCAGTGCTCTGATGCCAATCCATTGGTTTTCTCCAGTTTTCCTCTATTACAAATAATAGTAGCATACACATTTTTGTAAGTATCTTTTGGCATACATGTCCAAAAGTTTCTCTAAGGAATACATCTAGCAATGGAATTACTGGGGCTTAGGTTATGGATATCTTCAAACATGCTAAATAATTCCAAATTGTCTTCCAAAGTGTTTGTAATAATTCACACAAAAATGTTTTCACTTTTGTCTATAATATTTAATTTCTCCTAGAATGTAATTTTTAGAGTGGAATTCGTAGAGTAAAAGGAGAGAATCAAATTTCATGCTTTCAATATGAATAACAAATTATATCCAGCCCATTTACTGTCAATTCTCTACTCTTCCCACTGATTTGAAAACTCAAAGCTAATATTATAGTTTATCAAGTTAATAATATCAAGTTTAGTTATATGAGTCCTTTTGTTTCTAGACTCTTGTTTCTGTTTAATTTTTCTTTTTGTTTATCTATGAACAGATACTATTAATTACTTATTGAGATACTATTCACACACCATACAATTCATTCATTTAAAGCATAAAATTCAACAATTTTTAGTTTATACATGGGATTGTGCAACCATCTCCATGATCTAATTTAGAACATTTTTCTTTCCTACAAGAAATCACATGCCCGTTAGCAGTCACTCTCTGACTCTTTCCCACAACCATCTCCTTCCCTTGGCCTAAGAAACCACTAACTTACTTTCTTTCTCTATAAATTTCCCGGTTCCTTGAATTTCAAATAAATGGAATCATACACTATGTGGTCTTTTATGACAAGCCTCTTTCACTAGGATAATGTATTCAAAGCTGATCCATGTTTTTGCATGTAGAAGGATTTTATTTGTTTTATTGCTGGATAATAATTATTTGGATATACTGACTTTCATTTATCCATTCATCAACTGGTAGACATTTGGGTTGTTTCGCTTTTTGGCTCTTATGAATAACACTGCAATAAACATTCATTTACAAGTTTCTCTGTGGGCATTTTCCTTGGATCTATAACTAGGAAGTGAATTCCCAAGTCATATGGTAATGCTATGTTTAACTTTTTGAAGAACTAGCAGACTGTTTCTAAGGTACCTATACAATTTCATATACCCACCAGCAATACATGATGGTTCTAGTTTTCTAATTGCTATAGCTGTATAATATGTTCTGATATCTGGCAGGAAAGCCCTCCCAGGTTGTTCTTCTGCAGAGTTACTTTGGCTATTCTTGAAGTTTTTCCACTAAACATAAATTTCACAATTAGCTTTACAGGTTCCACAGCAATTCCCATAGGGATTTGACTAGAATTGGATTATAGCTTATTTTGGTAGGAGGGAACATGAGTACTATATTATATTTTCAAATTATTGAGATCTTGTTTGGAGGTTCTAGCAGGGGAGCACAACTACTCATATGCCCTTGACTGAAGAGTGGTCCTCTCTTCTATTGGGAAAGGTCCCCTCTTCCATCCTGTATCTTTGGGGAGGGACTCACATGTAGCTGTGAGGGAGGAAGGGGGGACACCTGCCTAGCCAGCCAGATCAGCCAGATCAACCCTGACGATGAATGGGGTGACAGACGTTGCAGCCAAATCGCTTCCATATTCTATTTTCAAATTCTTAAAGATACTGTACCTTTCAATGTATTTAGTTGTTTTTTTTAAAGATTTTTTTAGGGGAACTGGGGGAGGGGAACAGTGCTGGGGAATCGGGGGGAGGGGAACAGACAAGTTGCTGTTGTTTTGTTCTTCAGTCTAGCTGTGGAGGATGTTGCTTCACTGGCCCAAGTTGGCACCATCATTGCGCTCTTCCCGGGCAAGGCAGATCTGTCGCTGGCCTCTGGATGGCTGCTCACGGTGGCTGCTGGCCGCTCACGCTGGCTACCGGCTACACATGGTAACTTATGGCAGCCCACCGCAGCAGGGGACTGCAGCCTACACCAACACCAGCAACTCACGGCAGCCCAGCTCCAGGTAGAGCTGTTGTTCAGCATCTTAGCTGTAGAGGGCAGTGCCACTGGCCCTCATATGTGGGATCCCAACCGGGGCTCTCTGGCATCCCAAGCCAGTCCTTAACCAACACGCCACTCGGCCGGTCCTAGTTGTTTTTTAATTACTATAAAGCTTAACAACTATTTACATGGTTAATTTGCATCTTTTGTGAGATTCATTCGTAATGTATTTCATTGCATTTTCATTTATTTTAAATGGTATAGTTTTAAAATTATCTCTTTATATATTCGACAAATTTACAAATAGTACTAGTAAGTGCCAGGCACTGTTTTAAGTGGTAAACCAGTATATATATGTGTGTGTGTGTGTGTGTGTGTGTGTGTGTGTGTGCGCACGCGCGCGTGCGTGTGTTGTGTATAACTTCCCACCTATGGATTTTGGTTGGGATCAACTTCAGTTCATTCACTGGTGCTATTTTTCATGTTTACTCATCACAATGGCTTTAAAATGGGTACTGAGAAAACTGTGGCTCAAAATAGGGAAAAGATTGATCAAAGAGAGAAAGTGGGAAAAATAAGGCTGACCCTAATAAGTCTGACTAAAGAGCTCACTCTGGTTATTTGTCTTGCTGGCATTAGACACTCTTACTTCTATGCTAATGTAAACTTTCTCATATGATTTGTTTTACAGAAGTTTTTGATGATTTAGGAGCATTTTCTTGGGGAAGTGTATTTTCATTCGCTTTTACCCCAAGGCACTCTGACTCTTACTACAATTGAGAGTCCTTGTTCATCATGGCAGTGGTTATATAATGGGGCAGAAACTCATGGCAACTGGAATACTACACACCCCTGGGTGTTTTACATCACATACTTAGTGATTTATATAGTTGATTTTGATTTTTTTAAATACCTGGTTTAGGGAAAAAAAAAAACCACAAAAAAATAGAATAAAGAAAAAAAAAGACAAAAACCAACAACAGAAAATACAAAAACACAGCTGCACTTTTCCTGAGACTGCCAAAACAAATTACCACAAATTTGGTGGTTTAAAACAAAATATATTTATTCTTTCACAGCTCCGCAGGCTAGAGACACGAAATCCATGCTTCTGCCAGGGCTCTAGGAGAGAACCCTTTCCTTGCATCTTTTAGTTTCTGGTGGCTGCTGACAATCCTGAGTGTGATGGGTAATTTTACATGTCAACTTGACCGGGCCAGGGTGCCCAGATCTTATCAAACATGATTCTGGATATTTCAGTGAGGGTGTTTTGGATGAGATGTGCACTTAAATGGATGGGCTTTAAGTAAAGCAGATTGCTTTCCATAATGCGAGTGGTTCTCATCCAGTCAAGTTGTAGGCCTGACAGAACCTCCCTTGAGCAAGAGGAAAAATTCTGCCTTCGGACTTTATTTGCAGTATAATTTCTTCCTGATTCTCCAACCTGACTGCCTTTTTACTCAAACTTCAGCTCTGTCCTGGGTCTCCCGATGGCCAGCCTCTCCCATTAGGCCAATTCCTTAAAATAAGTCTCTTTCTGTGTACATACACAGAGAACACTGGAGAGCTCTGACTGGGTTTGTGGCTGCATGCCTCCAATCACTGGCTCCCTCTCCCTCTTGCTTTCTTATCTGTGTTTGAGCTCCCTCTGTGTCTCTACTACAGTGATATCTGTGATGGCCTTTCGTGTCCACCCAGATAGTCCAGGATAATCTCTTCATCTCAAAATTCTTCATTTAATTACATCTGCAAAGGCCTGTGTTCTACATAACACAATATTTAAGGATTCCTGGGATTAGGACTTGATATCTTTGGGTGGCTACTATTCAGTGTACTATTATGCTTAAGATCAAAAGCCTACACAGCTAAAACCATTTAAAGGCCAAGGTTTTTAAAGGCCAAACTACTGTCTGCTTATAGCACTAACTACAGTTTTGGGGTCAACTTTGCCAGATTCTTTCTTAGTATTTTTTTTCGGGAGCGGCGGGGGAGTCAATATCTCATAGAAATAGAGCACTTTGTTGCTGTTGTTTACTTTTTCTCAGAGCAAGTAAATACCAGAAGAATCATACTTCTTGTTTCTTCCCACAACATCCTTTTATCCAGATGGCAAAGCAGAGTGGAAAATGCCTTGGATGGGAACACAGAGGCTTGGATCTAGGCTGACTGTATCACTAATCAGCTGAGTGCCTCTGGGTAAGTCATTTTGCTTGAGCTTATTTTTCTCATCTATATGAGAAAATGTGTTAGGTTGGTTATATAGTCTTTGTGGTACTTTGTCATTCTAAAATGTTATGAACTTGCATCTGTAAGCCTCTCTTATGATATCTTTTGATGGCAAAATAGCTGATCAGGTGTTTCTTATTATCCATCTCATCTACAACCCAGGTTGTCAGAATGAATTACTGAAATATTCTAAAAGTGACTTAACAATTTGACATTTTAAAGGGGGCCAAATCATTTTGAAATACAGCCAGCATATGTTAAACAATGTTAACCTATTTAAATTAATAATGTTGTGTCAAACTAAAATGTAATGTATCTTACATAAGTATTAAAACATCAAACCACAAATGATAAATTCTTTACGCTGGACACATAAATTGTAAAATAAATAATCAGATGGTACACTAGCGATATGACAATAGTTTAGCTGTTTTTTTCATCAGCTTATGTACATATCAGTTTTCAATGAGATGCACATAAATATCATGAACTTCTCAAAATAACTATATTATTTAGTTCGTCTGATTAGAAGTTAGAAGTCAAGGACTGCTTCTCTTAAATACAAGTTTCAGATGCAAAAAGCCAGTCATTGAATTATTTTTATGCTACTAATAACGGTGACTATGGTGCTGAAAAACTAGGAAGTTTACGTTATTTTGCAGTGATGTCAATTATCCAGACTTTAATAGTCTTACTAATGTGCGTCTGTGAAATTGTAGTGGTGCTTTAATAAAGAACAGTTTCATAGAGCTGGAAATGTAAGTGTTTGTATTTGAGGTCACCCCGTATTAATTCAGAAGACCTGACTATCTGAAGCTTTCATGGGCAATATTTCAAGAAGAGATCCTGAGGCCTTTTCAATTAAAAACAGGATACAGCTTTATCTCATTCAAATATCATCTGACTGTTCCCTCAGTATATACTGTTATTTTCATATAGGTGGTGGTCAGGTTAGGAAGAAAAGAGTTTAAATCAGTTATGATAAAATAATTGGCTTGTAACAAAACATTTCAAACGTATCTTGTCTTCTTTCTACACACCTTACACTTGCATTTGTTCTTTTTCGGAGGACTAATGAACTACAAGGGTGTTTGCTGCTAATGTGTCCTAAGCAATGGTAGCATCTAACCAAAATGCATGAAATTCAATTGCTTAGTGTGGGTTCTTTTTGCAGATGCTTTAAATGGGCACATTGTCAGTATAATCAAACCAGCTTATGAATGTCTAGAACATGTGAATGGCGAAACATATATGTGTGGAAAGGAGTTCAAACTGTCAAAGTAGTCTATAGGGTAAAAAAAAAAAAAAAGGGACTTTGTTTCCATGGCTCTCTTTGGAAAGGCAGTGACGTATAATATCTAAAAGTGCAATTGCCTTGCCTGGGCTTGATGGCAGTGTTGTCACTGACCAGCTGTGTAACCCTGGGAAACTTACTGGACACATGTGTGCCTCCATTTCTGTGAATGTAAAACAGGGAAAAAAAACTAGACCCACCTCCCAGGTTTGGCATGAGGACTGAGTACAAGCGCTGGCTGAGGAAATATGTTAGTGATGCTAGCAGTAATTATAAAGGTTTTGCCTTTTCTATGAATATGAAGAATTCATATTCCGTTTTCTAAAGGAATTTCTCCATTGTGCTGGGGTTGGTTGGGCAGACTGTATTTTTCAAAAATATCCACAGCAATTATTTCCAATCCCATATGCTCTTCTAGAACTCTGCTACTTCTTCATTAAAAGATGGGGTCTAATTCCTGCTTGAACGCTGGCTGCTTTAATGACTCGTTCTAATGAATAGAATATTGAATGTGGCAGGAGAAACACTATGACTTCTGAGGCTAGGTCCTATAAAGTGATATGGCTTTCTCTCTGTCTCTCTCTTTCTGTTTCTTTTTCCCTCTCTATTCTCCAGATGTTTACCCTGGGAACCCAGCCCCCATGCTGTGGGGCAGCCCAGGCCACTGGAGAGACCATATGTGGTTGTTCTAGCTGACTGTCCCAACTAAGGACTACTGCCAGCCAGACATGTGAGTGAGCAAGACTTCAGATAATCTCAGCATTACAGCTGATGCCAAGTGGGGCTGAGAAGAGCATTCTGTGCCAAAGCCCACTCAAATAGCAGATTAATGAATAAAATAAATGTTGTCATTGTTTTAGGCCACACATTTTGTGATAATTTGTTACACCGCCTTAGTAACTGAAATAGTAGGCAGTGTGGGAATACATTGTAAACAAGAAAGTGCCTACAAAAATATAAGGGAATGTGATGGTCAATTTCAACCTGACTGGGCTAAGGGATGCTGGGATAGCTGGTAAAACACTATTTCTGGGTGTGTCTGCGAGGGTGTTCCTGAAAGCGATTAGCATTTGAATCAGTAGGCTGAGTGAAGAGATCTGCCCTCACCAATGCTTTTGGGCACCACACAATCCCTTGAGGGCCTGAATAGAACAAAAAGACACAGGGAGTGTGAATCTGAGCTTAGCTTGAGCTGGGCTGTCCACCTTCTGCACTTGGGCATAGACGCTTCTGGTTCTTGGGCCTGGAGACTGACACTGGACTTGCATGAGCATTCTGTCCTATGATTTAAGCACCTCCCAAAGGCCCGTCTACTAATACCATCACCTTCGGGGGTTAGGATTTCAACATGCATTGCAGGGGGACACGAACATTCAGACATTAGCACAACCATCATATAAATTGCTCTCCAGCAAGGCAAAAGAGCTTGCAGTATTGAACTACCTCAACCTTCACATTACCGCATAGCTCATTTTTTGCCTTACAATTCACCCTGCATTCATTTTATTCTGACCAATGTCTACCCTTTGAACTTGCTATTCACCTCTGGCAACTAAATTCAGATATCTTCTACTTGGCCTTCCACACATTCCATTAATAAGCAACATCACATATTACTGCATCTGTGTGGTGCGTTATATTTCTCTCTACATTACTCTGTTGCGTGTTCCTAAAGGGTAGGACCTGTCTTTTGTTTATCTTTGTGTTCTCAGCACTATCTCTGGAACACAGTGAGTTCTCATTATAAGTTTTTTAAGTGAATAAATGCTTAATTCCCCACAATTAAATTTAACGCTGAATAGCCAAATTGAGTTAGTCTTTCTCATAAATGATTCACTTACTCAAGTTCCCTATAGAATGGAACAATTACAAAAGAAACACTTGACGACACCCTTTATAACAAAGAACTGTATTAACTCATACACTCAGAGGTAGTAATTTATAATCTATTTTCTTTTCATAGCAATAGTGTTTAGAAATGAAAGACGGTGAAAGCAACCTTCTAAAGCAAAATAATGCCAAACATTTGGTTTTGGAATGAAACATGTATAAGGGAAATTGACTAGCTGGAAAAACTGGTATTTTGTTGATTGTGCTATCAAAATAAGTGGCTTTTTTGAGGGGACTGAGAGGGAGGGGAAATCACTTTTCCTGAATGTGGTCTTGTCAGGATTTTCAATAAGTGTTATGTGTGTTTTACCAGTTTAAGGTGGCAGGAGAGTGGGGAATGAAAGGTCAAAACCACAAAATCTGCTACAATTTGATTTGCAACTTTTTTTTTTTAATTTGCCAACTGTTCACATTTTCTGTGAACCTTTTTATAAAAGAAAAACACAATTTTCACAACTGTCATTGGACAAGTTGACTTATTAGTGCCACTGAATAAGAAGCAAGTGGATTTATACTGAGCGTACTAGGCCATTTCACTAGTATTTTAGTGAAAATGGACTGTGTGTGGGTCCTGGGTACCCTACTGCCTGCTGACATTTCAAGGTATTCAGGTTTGATTGTGGCTTTCTTTCTCCCAAGGGTATTTTTCTAAGACTTTATGTTTTTAGAGCAGTTTTAGACTTGTGTCAAAATTGATAGGAAGGCACAGAAACGTTCCATATACTTCCTGTCCCCACACGAGCATAGACTCCCTTATTATCAATACCCCCATCGGATTGCCACATTTGTTACAACTGATGAACACACACTGACACATCATAATCACCCAAAGCTGATAGTTTATATTAGGGTTCACTCTTAGTGTTGTACATTTCATGGGTTTGCACAAATGTATAATGATATGCATCTATTATTATGATATCATACAAAGTAATTTAATTGCTTTAAAATTCCTCTGTGCTCTACCTATTCCTTCCTCCCCTCCCTCTACAACCCCTGGCAACCACTGATCTTTCTACTGTTCACATAATTTTGCCTTTTCCAGAATGCCATATAGTTGAAATTATATAGTATGTAGCCGTTACAGGCCAGTTACAGGCATTTAAAGTTCTTCTGTGTCTTTTCATGGCTTGCTATATCATTTCTTTTTCGTGCTGAATAGTAGCCCACTGTCTGGATGTACCAGTTTATCTATGCACCTACCTGAGGACTTGTTGGTTGTTTCCAGGTTTTGAGAGTTATGAAGAAACCTGCTATAAAAATCCATGGGCAGGTTTTTATATGGACAGTTTCTAACTCCTTTGGTTACACATAAATACCAAGGAGCATGGTTGCTGGATTATATGGTAAAACTATGTCTAGTTTTGGAAGAAATTGCCAAGTTGTCTTCCAAAGTGTCTGTGCCGTTCTGCGTCCCCTC
Organism: Hipposideros armiger; assembly: GCF_001890085.2. Classification (NCBI taxonomy): domain Eukaryota; kingdom Metazoa; phylum Chordata; class Mammalia; order Chiroptera; family Hipposideridae; genus Hipposideros; species Hipposideros armiger. The sequence continues at coordinate 679,479 of NW_017732038.1, forward strand.
CAGCAATGAATGAGAGTTCCAATGGCTTCGCATCCGTGCCAGCTTTTGGCGTTGTCAGTATTGTGGATTTTGGCCATTCCAATAGGCGTGTAGTTGTGCTTCACTGTCACTTTAATTTATATTTCCCTAATGAAATGAAAACGAAATTGTACACTGGCTCGAAAATCTGTGATGGAAATAATATAATTATCTGGCTCTAAAACTTGAAATGGAAATCATATAATAATTACAAAAGAAAATTATATAAATACAGCAGGGGTTGGATATTTGAATGAAAGTTTGTCAACTTAAATGATCATTCTGACAATGGAAATGTTCATAAAATACATTCATCCTCATTTTAGCCTGAGGAAGCAGATACTTGAAAAAGTTATTCAACTTGATACATGATCACAGTTATTAAGATGACAAGAATGAGATTTGGAACGCTTTTCGACGTAAATCTTAACCATGGAAACCCTTAACCTCTGTACCATATGGAATCGTAGAGGACAGAGCTTATTTACAATTTTTACTTCATACATTCAGCATGTAGCTTAGAGTTTGGCATCCTTACGTAGAGAAAAGATTAATAAGCTCTTATTGAGCTGAATCACATTAAAAGAATCTAAACTCTTCATACCTGTGAAAACTTCCAGAACCCATCCTATGTTAATCTACAAAATTTTTTTTTTAAAAAGCAATGCATTTCTTCCTTTCCAATTTGTTTACTGCTCTTATTCATCTTTCTTATCACATATTTTGAACTTCAGTAAAGTTTCGAGTAATGCTAAGGTTTTAAGTGTGAATCTTGTTTTGTGAATTACTCTTAAGGCAATGCTTCTAAATATTCATCCTGTAAGTAAGATATTTGCTATATATTATTGTTGGATATTTTTTTATTGGTATAAGGCAGTTACTTTTAATAAATGTTTGATAAGAATTTTGTTTGTTTCAATCATAAATGAGTGTTAAGTTGTATAACATGTCTCTGTAGCTATTAAAATGCCATGAATATCTCATTTAATGTGTTAATACCATCAAGTACATCGATATATTACTGGACATTTAACAAACTTTGCATCATTGGGATAAATTCTAAGTGGAATGGGAACAAATTCTGCTCTTTGGCAACCTCAGCTGTGTAACTGTAGTTTTCTTTACCCCTCCAATCTTCCTAGAAAACCTTCAGGGGGTATCAAAGATGTGCAAGCATCTGGGCCCTTTCCCTGTACCTGCATCCCAGCTCTCCTTCAGGATGGAGAGCCCACCACTGACATCTTTAGTGAGATTTCAGATCCGTTTCAGCCCCTGCGGACTGTCTATAGCTCCCTACTGTCCCTGCTGCTTTCACACTCGCACCGTCCTCTCCCTCTATTCCTTGGACCCAGGCCCCTGATGATCCTTCGCAATATCACATTTACCACTGTTGCTTAACTGCACCATCAGACCTTTTCCTCCCTTGATGCTCCTTGTCGGCCAGCTGATATGTCAGCAGCTATCAACGGATGTTTCCTATTCTCTCAAACAAGGTCTTGACTGTTCCCACTGATACAGAAATAGCTTTTCTTTCTCTGTATTTTGGTCTTTGGGTGGAATTTCATCCAAGAAATATCTCAGGTTCCCAAGAATAAAGGTCTTTTAGTGCTTGTACACTTCCCTCCCTAGGATACACAAAACTCTACAGGGTCTCTGGGTCATGGGTTGGTTCAAGTGTTTTTCTATTGTTTAGTCTAATGTATGGATTTCTCCCTCTATCCTTCCTACTCACGATTTGCTTCTGTCACACAACTCCACACATGTAAGATTTTCAGGCAGACTTGTATGAATACCAAGTGTGTAACATTCTTTCCAAGGGCTCTGCTTATCTTTATACATTTTTGTGTATTAATGAATGCTTCCTGGATGAGGAAAAGGAAAATGTTATATAACTCGACCTGTTAGGCATATTTGAATTCATATTCTCACAACTAGGCTGGATTTCAGTGAGGTGTGTATGTGTGTGTGTGTGTGTGTGTGTGTGTGTGTGTATACATATTTTTTTTAAATATTAATTCTCTAAGTCAGCAGTTCTCAACCGAGATGATTTTACCTGCCTTGCTCCCTCCCATTCTCCCTCCACTCCCCGCCAGGAAACATTTAGCAATATCTGGAGACATTTTAAAATTTGTGACTGGAAAAGGGTAATACTGGTGTCTAGTAAGTAAAGGTATGGGATATTGCCCAACATCTTATGAAACACAGGGCAGCCTCCCTAAGTCAAAGAATTATCCAGTACAAAATTCCAATAGCACCCAGGTTGAACAACCCTACTCAAAATAAATTTGGACATTCTCACATCATCAGAGTTTTGTATTCCTCAAATATATATTGGACATTAGTGGCATTCTAAATGTATGCATGGTTCCTATTCTGACGGAATTTATTGTCTGGAATGAGACAGATCCCTCAATAATTCAATGTGATTTACAATGATGGAAGCTACAATGCAGTAGGTTTTAATATTCATTGAAAAAATAAAGAAAGAAATATTCAATATCTTGAACAAGAGTTAAATAGTATTTTTTAATTCACTCTTTATGCCATATTTTATAGCAAAACCTCATTAGGCCAATACAGTTTTATTCTAAATAGCATGATTAAAAGAAAAATGTACTCAGCCAAATAAATGTAACATTGATAGCTAAGTAGGTGGAATAATCCAAACCACCTCCACTACCCATCACTTTCTCCCCGCCACACACACCATCCCATGCCTTTGTCCTTAAAGTTTAGAATGAATTTTTAGTCTTAATGTAGAGAAAAAAAACAAATTTTCATTTTAGATTGGAAAATATGTGCTTTTAAAATCTAAGTTATAAGATTTTCTGTTATAATTTTCCTCCTTTATCTTCAGAGACTCTCTCTCTCTCTCCCTCTCTCTCTCTCTCTCTCTCTCTCTCTCTCTCTCCCCTCTAGCTCTTACAATGCCATTAACATCTGTTTACATTGACAATAAATAAGAGGCATCTGCAGGGATGAAGATACACTGATATGTTTTCAAACTTTATGACTTTTCTCCTAGTATTTGATCTTCATAATGTGCACTTTCTGCTATGATCCAATTAATCTTAAACACCATACCAGGCATGTAGAGTGTTTGGTTTTAATTTACTAGGTTATAACTAGTGGTATTTTCTCCTTGGGTATTGCTCTGCACCCATAAATTATTTGGTAGCAATTATCTCTTAAAATGCATCCAAATGCTTTTCACTTGCTTCTTGAATTCCAAATAAGCTTTCAGTTAAGATATTCCTAAGAACTTATTTTAATGTCCTTTTTGTTCCTTCCTCTAACAGAGAGATATATGGATGATTTTTTTTTCTTTTTTTTTGGCTTGCAGTGTGTATAATTTGAGGAGTGCTAGAAACTACCCTCAATAAACATAACTCCATTTGTGTACAAGTCCATACCTCATTTCTTTGCAAATTAAAAATAATGGGTTTAAACTCCAAAATTCCCTGACAACATGTGATTTATCAGGTAAACTGTTAAAATCCAAATTTAAATGAATCAAATTTAGGGACTGTTGGAAACCTGGTTAGGTACTGTAAATCTCTGATGTGTGGGCCACAGACACAGCTTATAAAAGTGGACAAATCTATGAAAGAGTCAATGGGCTGAAATGGGAAGAACAAAAGGAAGTTTTATCATCAGTCAATCTTATATTTGAATCTTTAGTGTGTCTCTTACAAACTGCATTACTGTAGCTCCCTCACTTACTCATGAAGTTCCTCCTTTGCAAAATGGATGATCGGCTTACCTGGAAAGGTTATTGTGCAGATGAAAAGTAAAGTAATGATAATGATTATGCTACAATTTTTGTGAGCTTTTTACCTGTACTCTCATTTAATCCTCACAAACTATTAGTGTGTACAAGAAATGAAGTTGGAAAGAGATTAAGTGATTTGCCTCTAGTCTGCATAGCCATTAAGGTTAAGAACAAATTCAAACAATGTTGGTCAGAGACCGTGTTTATAACTATTGCACATCTAATAGATGCTAAATAGCAGTGACTTATTGAAAGAAAGTAGCATACACATTTATATCATGCGTTCAAGTTTATAGTCGGAGGATTATTCAATATAGCCTAACATCCCAAAATACTGCAGTCAACTTAATCTTTTTGTCTTGCACATTATGGCCAAATATACTAGAAAATTGTAGCCTCGGTTCCCCATCCCCTGCAACTAGTGTTAACAACATAACATATTAATAGCTAAGTCTGCATTACAGTGTATGACTGAAGTGAGTCATGTTCCAATTTTTCTATATGCGTTGGGCCTCAGCTTTAGCTCAGAAGCTAAATTTGTTTCCTGTAATTATTTAAATCAATTGTTTGAATGGCGCCATAGCTACAAAATAATAGCCTGACTTCACACTTAATTTTAATTAGCTAAGTGTAAAGTAGCTGGGATGGCAATCCAACAGATGGAAAATTGATAGTATTGAACCCACACTGGCCCAAATATTAAAGACAATCACACAAAGAAGTTTGTTCTTTTTCTCCCCTTCTACTGTTGAAAATAGAAATATTTCCCTATGAAATGTCTAGAAGACTTTGTTAATCTACTTTTATTTTAAATAGTGCATAAATAATGGTACCTACTCAAGCTTATATTAGAGTTCATGGATAACGGTTCTTAGGAAAGCATAATATGCTCGTATATAATACATCATCACAAGCTTGGTAATATAACACACTTATCATTGGAAGTAATGTCAGAGGTATGAGTTTTCAAATAGTGAGACTTAAAGTATTTCTGTAAATAGAATAATTAAAAAATGGAAAATTAAAAAAAAATGACATAAATGATGTATCATTGGAAGATGAATAAAGTCTACCACACAATAGCCCGAGAAGCCTCATGTGATGGAACTCATTAAGTTGGTAAATCTACCCAGAGCCAGGTTCTGGCCCTCAGATTTGCAATCTCAGTAATTTTATATCTTAGCAGGCAGGTTTATGTTGCAGAGATGAATTAAGTTAAACAACATACATGGATGATATGGTTATTTTTAACGTAGAGTGAAAAATCATCCTTACAGGAGGGCGAATACTCTAGCTCAGGGGTTGGCAAACTTCTATAAAAGCTTAGACAGTAAATGTTTTAGGTTTTTAAGGCCACATTAGCTTTGCTGAAACCACTCAGCTCCAGTAGAAAGGAAACCATAAACAATACATAAATCAGTGATCAAGGCTGTGTTCCAATAAACGTTTATTTATAGACACTGAAGTTTGAATTCTATATAATTCTCACATGTTACAAAATTAAAAGTCTCTTTTTGGTTCTGTTTTGCAACCATTTAAAAAAGTAAAAATCAAGTCTTGGCTCATGGACTGTACAAAAAACATGATGTGGGCCTTAGTTTGCTGACCTTTGTTCTAACAGAAAGATTAACCAATTCACCTACAAATGGTGTCCATAGAACTTACCGTTTAAATCTGGACACTTTAAAGTGAAAAGATGCTCTAAAATAATTAAAATTGTATACATTTTGAAATATGTTATTAATTAATTTTTACAGCAATGCTGTTTTTATTACAGTAATACTATTTTGATCCTATTTTACAGTTATTATGAACTTTTTAATTGTGATGGTAGTCTTATAGAATAGTTCTACAAAAGAAAATATAAACAAAACACTTCCCACTACAAAATTTTATTCATAACAAATGTACATAGACTCACATTTTAAAAAGTCATCTTTATTTTGATTGGCTGACCCATACAATATAACATACGTAAAGTAAATATCCGTGGTGCACAGTCATAATGTCAAGTCAGTTTCTCAGTCATGTGCGTCTCAAATAATAGCACCCACAGCTCACATCGTCAACAATGGGGGCCGGAGGGCAGTTTTACGCCCTTCCCTCCTGCCTCCCAGCTGAAGGAGTGAGTGACCCCCAAGCCCCAGCCCAAGGGCCCTTCTTTCATCAGCAAGTACTCTGCATGCTGATCTTGAAAGCTCAGGGTTTCCAGTGAAAGGTCACTTTGCATCTGGAAAGGGTTGGGCACAAGATAGATGGGCAAGCTTATCCCTATTGTTAATACTGAGCTTCCTGCCAAATGAAGGACTCTGTTCATTGCTCATGAACATCCTGCTTCCCTAGATGAGGCCAAGGGAAACTGGAAGCTCAAAGTGGAGACCTGCCAAGCCCATCCCAGCCCATTGTAATGCCATCATTAATAATGGCACAGGCACATCATCGTAAAAGGAAATATCTGAGTAAAGGCTAAATCAGGAGACCAGTAGGACAGCATTCTCCTGGAACAAGACACATCCTGCTCCTTCAGTCCCAACATGCTTCCTGATTTTTTTACTTTTTAACCTTCTTCAAGTCAATACTTAAATAGCCCCTTAAATATAAGGCCTGCTGTGACTGCCTCCTGTAAAATTGCAACCTTGTGCTGACTCACCATTCACACCTGGAATCCCTCATGCCCCTCGTTCCAGTCCAGCTTATTTATTTATTTATTTATTGAATAGTAGTGTCTCCTTCTAGTATAATATGTAACCTATTTATTGATTATGTTTTTGATATCTAACTTGACCAAATTGAATATGATTTCTCAAGATCATGGCATTCTGCATGTTTTATTCCCTGATCCATTCAAAGCACATAAAATATGACTGATACATAAAAAAACCCAAATAAATATTTAACAACTAAATAATAATAATAATAATAGTAATAATAACAGATTATATTTTTTGAAGATAGGTTCATATCCACTGTCCAATAACTTTTCATAGATTCACATTTTAGTTCCTTCCGTCAGTTTTTAAGGTGGGGGCTATTATCACCCTCAACTTATCAATTAGGAAACCAAGATCCAAAGAGGTTAAATGCCTTGTCACATAGCTAATTAGTGGCAGAGCAGGATTTGGGCCTAGCAATATGACTCCAGGGTTTGTGTTCTCCAACTTTATCAAATATTTTTAATTAAATAAAACTTTTAGTTGACAAATTTTTCAATCAATAGAAGGGTATAAAGGAAAAGTCATGAAAAAAAATCCTGAATGTATAACAAAATTAAGGGACATAAGTTATGAACAGAAACTAAGACATAAAAGATAAATCTCAGGTCCAATAACCAACTACATTTCTTTAAACAACATAAAAAAACCGGACGGGAATAAGGAAAGATATCATAAAATAAATTTCTAAGAGCAGAAGGAACTTTATCTTTTGATGGAAACAGAGCATTGAGTTTCTAACAAAAAGAATGAAAAGATCTGTACTTAAACATATCATTGACCTATGTCAGAACACAAAGAATCAAATAAATAGACTAGACACATTTTCAAGAAGATAAGTATGTCCAAAGGCACAGGAATTAGACAAGCATCAGACATAGCAACTGAGAGTTGCATCCAGAGCTCGAGAAAAACATACGCGCATTTTCCACTGGGAATTCTGCACCAAGCAAAATCGTGCACCCCAGTATGGCAGCACAATAAAGACATCTTCAGAGTCAGAAGACCCCAGCAAATTTTCTTACGTAATTTTTAAAAACAAGTTGCTTGATGATACACTCCAGGCAAAAGAAAGTTTAGCTGAGACAAAGAAAGCTTGGTGGTTAGGCAAACAGCGGATCTAATCTAGGATAAAAAAGAAGAGAAGACCTCAAGTATCTGTTTAGGGGCGGAGCTAAAAGATACTCTGTGCATACAGAAGAAGGAAGATAAAAAACTAAAGTATGAATGTAAAAGGGAAGATAACAGGGTTAGTTCTCTGGACTTAATACACTTGAAGAACATGGAAGGAATAAAAATTAAAATAAAGATATATTATTTAAGAATAAAAGAAAGTCAGGACCTGAGAAGTGGAGTTCTCGAAGGAACACATAGAGGAAAGAAAAATGTAATCATCAGCGATGGATATTTGCATAGCAAATTATGTATACTGATTTCAAAATTAATTGTCACAGAAGGGCATGTAAATGTTACCAGTCTTGAAAATATAAAAGCAAAAATACAGATGGCACAACTTAAAAGGTGGAAGGTGCTAGGGGTGGGGAGAACTTGGACAGAAAAATAAAACCTGCCCATGGGCTAAATTTTCAAGATGGTGAATCAAGAAATAATGTCTTCAGTTATTGAAGAAATACATAAAGATGTATATTTTTAACTTTTATTTAAAAGTAGAATATAAAAAGTGTAAAAGAAAGCGATCTAACCATATTGGGAGGGTGGGGAAGAAAGTAGGGGAAAAAAAAGTGCACTAAACTTCACCTAATATAGATAAGTCAAGTGTTAATACGTGAGACTGCTAAACTATGCAGTGATAATTTTAGAATACTATTTTGTGTTATGGTCGTAACCATGTGAAGAAAGTTAAGAAGGGTGTCCTGGGAATGGGGATTAGTGACAATGACAGTACAGAAAGAAACTTCCTTTGTTTCCTATTTAATCGTTTTCAAAATAATAGAACATGTTAAGTATTTTTGATAACAAGAAAAAGAGGATAGCTGATAGCATCCAAACAAAGGAAGCAAGCTGACTGGTATGTTTAACAGCATAGGCACTGTGCGTGTCTCTGTCACCACCTGGACTCTTACCGTTAGGATCTCATGGTCTGTTAACCATCCCTTCCTTCACCCACGCCTGCCCATTTGCCTCTGAAAGTTCCTGGAGCTCACTGGGCCTGCTCTTGCCCTGGATTCTTTCTACACATTATTCCTTCAGCCTAGATGGTCTGCACCCAGTTTTTTGCAGGGCTGTCTTACCTTTCCCAGACCTTGCACAAATCCTCCATTCTCTATGGGCACTTCCCTGATTAAGTTAGTAACAATTCTTCCCCCAAACTACTCATTTATTTTCCCTGCTTAAAGTTTTCCCTATAGTATGCATCACCATTTAGCATATTATATATGTATTTTGCATGCATTCTGTTTTTTGTTTACCACCATTAGAAAATAAGCTTCATAAAAGCCGAAAATGCTGTCCATTGTATTCATGACCATAGGTCTAACGCTTTGAAGAGTGGGCGGCACATAGAAATGTGCAATGCATGTAAGTTCACAGTGGAAAGTCCGTGAACTTAATTGTCCGACCTTGTCTTTATTGAATGAAAAACTCCCAGTGCTCTCACTTGGGGACAAGGTTATAGTAGTGAGAGGGCAGAGATTTCTCTGTTCACCAGCAGTTGAAGGACTGTTGTCCGTGCTTTGCTTTCATGGACAGCCAAGCCCAAATTCCTGTTTCATTGCTGCCATCCCTTCCCAAGTATTTATATAGTTTCTAATCATTTACGTATTTTGTAAAAGAATCCCAGCAACTCTGTAAAATAGATATTATAATACCCACTTCACAGAAGAAAAAATTGCAGGTAATGAGGCTATAGGTAACTTACTCAAAGCCTTTTGGTTAGAAAGCCCCAGAACTGATATACTCAGTGAAGCCATATCCAGCTTAATAGATCTAACAGACATTTAAAATTTTTTACATGATTTTGCATTGAGAGCATATCAATTAAATGTTTTTGTCTGCAAATTACAGGAAATTCAACTCGAACTGGCTTAAATTATGTTATTTGCTGTCTCATGTAATGGAAAATCATGGGCAGGCTCCAGATAAGAGTGTATTCCTGAGGTTTAGGATGTCTTCAGGACTGCAGCTGAATTCCTCTGCCATTCCTTTAGCTCTGTCCTGTTCTACAGCCTGCCTTATCTCCAGCTGACTTTCCTTATGCTCAAAACACTGGCACCACTAGGTCTCTAGCTTTCTCGCTTTCTTCTTTACAGATTCTCCCCTCCCCCTTTTTCACTCCACTAAATTTCAAGTCTTCCCTAAGATTCAAATGCTTGAGAATCAATATTCTGATTGAAAAAAGTCAAGATTTACCTATCAGACTAGAGAAGTGGTTGTTCATCCAGACTTATCCAGTGGTGGCATGTGGGATGCATACTGTGCAGGTGACCACGTGTCCAATCTGAGTACAGCTCGTTCTCCAAATTTCGTACGTTTCATTTAAAAATCTTCCCTGGGAGTCCTATGTAGAATGACAGCATGCTAGGTATAAAGTGGACTGACCTCTTCATAAACATTAGTATGTCAATAATTACTTTAAAACTCTAATACTAGGCAATGGAAACAGAAGGAAGGATACATGCATGAACATAAAAGAGAAAAACAAGTGGAGAAAGAAGAAAGGAAAAGGATTGCTTAGTTTTTTTAGAGGAGAGGGAATAGTAAGCAGAAGCAAGCCTCTGCAGAAGATGTAAAAATATTCAAGACAGATCTTGCTTTGGTTACAGTTTTATTTAGATGCCTATCTCACTGTGATTTTAACCTTTATTTGGTGATGAAACACAATGTAAAATGTTAACACAAAGGAAACAGAGCATTCAAATGTAACCCAATTAAAAACCTGTAGCTACACAGTATTAGCACTGACACAATAGATGAGAAGGTATCCACAATCACAATGGTGTCTGCTGAGTATAACGGTCCCCGTTCAGTCAGACAAATAATCCACACCTCAGAAACAGATTGTGTTTCAAATGAATTTAGCAGGACTGAAGGGTAATCGACAGCCCAGAGATAGAATCCCTCCATGAGTTTACAGAACAGGTACCTCACATGTTGTTCTGACTGCAATATTGTCTCAAGCAGTTGATGCAACAGTGAACTTAGCAATTTCCATTAACTGACAGAAAATACTTTTCTTATTCTGGCTCTTTATAATCCAGGATGACTTTGAAATATACGTGTACACATACATATTCTCATTCACAACCAGCCAGAATAAGTGAGGAAACTTGGGTGTGTGTGTGTGTGTTTATCTGTGTATGTGTGTTTGTGTGTGGTATCTATTAATTTGGTAATTACAGTGTTTTGAGTTATCACTTTAAAAATATGGCAACTTTACTTCAGAACAATTCTGATCTCTGACTTTTCTTTAAAAAAGTTAGAAGATACAAGAACAGTAGGCCAACATGCACGCATGATAACAGGCAGAACCTGAGTTGTGGCTGTCTCTTTAGATGAGCGTGTTCTCTTTCATTTGCCATTTCCATGATGCATGGAATAATACCCACTTTCTTTACAAGCTTTACTAATTCACTGCTCCCTCCATAGTCAACATGTCCTGTTGGAAGAGCGAAAAGAAATAGCACCCAATAATTGTTAACGGCAGCGAGCCATTTTATTCAGACTATTTTAATAGGGAAGAGCGACTCCAGTATAAACCGAGCCCCATTGAACTAAGGCAAAGGTGACTGAAGTTTCTAAAGGAAGGACAGAGAGTGAGCCAAAAGGGCTTTGGACAGTGAAAAGGGGAAAACAATAATGGACAAGGGAAATAAAGTAGGCCATGATGCTTGAGCAAGGTGCGGGTTAGGGGCACTGACTCCCCCACACGAGGTCAAAAATCTGCGTATAACTTCTGACTCACCCAAGACAACTACACTTGTCCCTTGGTACCTGTGGGGCATTGGTTCCAGGCCTCTCCCCGGGTACCAAATTCCAAGGGCACTCAAGTCCCTTACTGAAGATGGTGTAGAACAATGCATGCAGTCTGCTTCCTGAATCATGTGTATGAATCCTGGAGATACAGAAAAAATAAATATTTTTTTCAATATTTATTGAAAAAAGTCTGCATATAAGTGGACCTGTGCAGTTCAGACCTGGGCTGTTCAAGGCTCAGCTGTATATCCGATGAGTTGTTGTTTTTTTTACCACGTGTGAGTTCACAGTTCGCACCTACCACTCCTGCTTAAAATGAAGACACAAAAGAGTTGAGCAACTTGGAGGTGAGAAGAGAAGAGGGGAAGTGGAGAAAGGGCGGCAAGAATCTGTGGCCCAGTCTGCAGAGCTTCTATGTGAAACTGCCTTTCAAGTGAGGGCCCGTACCCACTGGAAAGGGAGTTGCCCACAGGTGCTTGAAACCACGGGACACACAAGGGCCACTGCCCTTGTGTAATCAGTTTACTAAATAAGCAAATCACTGTGAACATATTTTAAATCCTTTCTAGTCTATATGCTCCATGGTAGCACAGGCTTGATCTGTTTTGCTCACTGACATTGCTGTAGAGTCAGCTAAGCTTGCAGTGTTTCACCTTCTCTCCTCCTCTGCCTCTGCCGCCTCATTCTTTACATGTTTCTTCTATATCCCCGTTTTTTTCTTTTGTGACTCTGAAAGTAGTTTCTGCAAAAGATGTCTAAGAGAGTAAAGATTTTACTCTATATTTCTGGGCTATTACGAGAATAAATCCTTTCGAGTGTCTATTTTCAGCAATATATTTATATATACTCTGTGTGTGTGTGTGTGTGTGTGTGTGTGTGTGAGAGAGAGAGAGAGAGAGAGAGAGAGAGAGAGAGAGAGAGAGAGAGAGATCCCAGAGTCGAAATAGTTCAAAAGGTTATAATTCCTATGTGTAAATTTATCCATTTTGCAATTTTCTGTGTGGGCTCAGTCTTTTGGTCTAGCTTTTTTCTTTTTGAAAAAAAAAAGTATTTATGACCTAATATTCATGTAGAGAAATTCAATAATTAAAAAGAGCAGTGTTGAATGTTGTTAACACACAAAAGTCAAGGTGTCAAATTAGTCTTTTGAGAACATTAAAAATAAAATTGGGTTCAGTTTAAGTCACTTTCTAAGGTGTTTGGGGTAGGCTTTATAATTTATTCAGATTTTTCTGGTCTCCCAAATTTAGCTTGAAAACATGCCAAGAGGGATATAATTTTTCCCTGTAACTTTCTGCTCCATCTTGGAATGCAAATTATGTCTGAGCAACATCTTACACACACTCTTAACTCTTTCACTTCTGCCTGCTGAACTAGGGAGAAAAAGAAGGCAGGTCACTCACATCATTAACATTTCCTGAGGTTTGGGATGAAGTGGGTTTCAAGAAAACCAGTGAAAAATAGCAGAACCAAAGGAGTGACTGTCTGAGTTTCCATTCCTGAGTTTGCTTGATGATCCCAGAAATTTATTACCCACTTTTATTCTTGATGGAAGAGCTAGCTGACTGACAGGCCTGCATCCAATGCCTGTCTCCTAACTTGCAAGCTGTCAATTCTTTTTTCTAAGTAGCACCTTTTATTAGGGATGATAAAACAAATCCTTCTGAGATTTGATTTTTTTTAAAAAAATTCAAAACCGGGGAGTGAAGGGTTCCCATAGCTACAGCTATAGTGATCTTTTTCATTTTAATGCTAATCTTTGTAGGGAAAGGTGTTTATTTCTTGGGAGGCTAGTGGAAAGGTCAGTATCACAGTCTGTCACTGTGCATCACCTCAGTCTGTTCTTTATGAAAAGTCAGGGAGTTGAAGGCGGAAGATGGAAGTGAAGGAAGATTCTGAACTCACTCCCTCCCACTGATGCACCACATGTACAGCTACACATATGTTTGTGTCTGAAACTGATCTGAAAACTTACAAACTGTTCTCCATAATGAGATGAAAAGGAACCACATTGTGCTGGGAAGACAAGGCAGAGGCAGGTTTTACAAAACCCCCACCCAGGAATGGCAACAGCCAATAGGAAGGGCTCTCAGCAGACAGGCATTTCTTCCTAAGAAGGGAAGGATTGGTGCCCACACATCACATCCCAGCCCCTGGAAGATGCACGGAGGAGACAAGCCCCAAAATACCTGGCTTAGAACACCAGTGGGGTTGACAGATAACGGACACAAAGTGGTACAGGAAACTGAGTCTCATCTCCTAAAGGGCTCCTGTGTGGTCTCACTCAGTTCACCCCAGACCCATCCAAAAAACAAACAAACAACAAAAACCCCAGCAGTTTGAAAAGCACCTATACTATGTGGGAAAGAGATTCACTTTCTATTCTAAAAGCATGGGCTGAAGGGGCAGAGGACAACTGAAGCGCTCTCCAGAGACTGAGAAGCTGGCAGACACTGATTACACGCTCCACCTAACCTGCTAATGCACCAGAGTGAGCTCACACACAGCACCCTCCCTGTGCCTTGTTAAGACATGTGGAGGCTAGAAGTCACCGGTCTCAATGCCTCAGTGAAACCACAGAGCATGGATGGTTGCAATGCTCTCTGGTTTTCTGGATGGGGCGGCCAGCATGAATGGTCATGGCATTCTCCTACTGTGGAGCTAAGACTGCAAAACTGTCCCTGCCCCCACCTGGGGCTGAACAGCACAAGTAGTCACTACATTGTCCTGCACCCAGCCTGAAGCTGGGAGGTACACACAGACAAGGCGCTCTCTCACTGCACTGCTGAAGCCCACAAGGAATGCACTCACTGCCTTCCTGAAACCAGCCCTGCCCACTTCACTCTGCAGCGGCCTTGCTAAAGCCACCAGGGCATGCACAATCCACACAGGAGACACCCCTTGATTGCCTCCCACTGGTGGACTAGGGAGCTGGTGTTAACTAAGCTGTATGGTGCGGGAGACCAGCTCCCGCGGGGTCCAGGGGTTCCCTCAGGTGGAGGCGGAGTTGGCTAGGAAAAAGAAGAAAGACGCTAGGAGACACAGGAGCACTTTTTCAAGAAGAGAAGTGTCTCACTTTATTCTACAGCATGCCCCTTTTTATCGTGGGCAGTTTACCATTATCTCATGAGTAAAAAGTTCTTTTACATAGTTTAGATCAGGGTTTTACTTCCTGTAATTCTTATGCTCCAGGGTACAGCTTGACTTTCTTATGCTAAAAGATCAACTTA
>NW_017732038.1:694476-697957 GCF_001890085.2 Hipposideros armiger
AGAGGAATTTAAATTCTTTAAGATATAAAGCAGTATCTGTTTCTCAGTCAGAGCTTCAGAATTTGTCACAATTGCAGTGTGTTTGGCCATGTCAGATACTGAGGCGCAGACGGCTCCCGGCAGTATGAGACTTGAACAATCTGAAAGGCAGTTCCTGTCAGGCCACCAATATCAGGGCACTGCAGAAGGAGCAGACTGAAACAGAGCTCCAATCCTGTAAAAGAGGCCTATTTACTTAGTGTGGAGCGTCAGGCTAAAGGATAGGCTTCCGGTTTCCCGCATGCCTATCTGCTAAGGTTTCCCGCATGCCTATCTGGCCAAGGGAACAAATGCCAGGAGACACCATCTTTGTGCACACACTTGGCCTCACTATAGTTCAACAAGATTTCCCATACAGGAAATCATTTGTAGTCTTGATTTTGGCAACTGTCACCCGGGAAACACCTCTGGATATCCTGGCCTGGAGGCCAGCAGGGATAACAACTGCAGTCCCACAGAACTGTATAAATTTGTATTTATAAACTGTATAAAGCTGCTGCCTGAGGATCCAGCTTCTAATCAACCAGAAACTTGGTGCTAAATGACTCCTCCCCTTGGGACACTGACAAGTCTTGGTACACCCTCAACAATGGGGACATATGAAGAATAACTCAGGAACACTAAACAATAGCAAAGGTATGAGAGACAACCCAGAGCTAAGGCGGGGGTGTGAGGAATCATCACCTACACAAGGTCGCTCCTTCAATACTGAGAACAGTAGTGGTTTTGCCTAATGCATGGGAACAACACAGAGTCGAGCAAACTAAGACGACAGAGGAATATGTTCCAAATGAAAGAACAAGTCAGAACACCAGAAAAAGACCTTAAGGATATTGAGATAAGTAGTCTACCTGACAGAGAATTCAAAGTAATGTTCATAAAGTTGATCACTGACTTGGGGAGAAGAATGGATAAATAGAAGTCATAACTGAAAAAAATAAAAAAAAATAAAATATATTAGACGGGTTTAAAAGCAGAATGGAGGAACAGAAGAACAAATTAAAAAACTGAAAGACAAATCAATGAAACCTAGTCATACAAAGCAGCAAAATGTAAAAGGAATTTTAAAAAGTGAAAATAATTTAAGGGGCCTCTAGGACAACATCAAGTGAAATAACACGTGCATTATAGGGGTTCCAGAAGGAGAAGACAGAGAGAGGGCCAGAAAAATTATTTCCCTAATACCGGGAAGGAATCAAACATTCAGGTCCAGGAAGACAAGAGTTCCAAATAAGATGAACCCAAAGAGATACTAAGACACATTATAATTAAAACGGTAAGGGCCGGCCAAGTGGCACATTCGTTAGGAGTTGGCTCAGGATGCCAGCTCTGAGCAGCATGGCCCTGGTTCAGATCCCACATGAGGGCCAGTTACGCTGCACCCTCTACAGTTAAGATGGTGAACAGCAGCTCAACCTGGAACTGGGCTGCCCTGAGTCACCAGCGATGGCGTAGGCTGCAGTGGGGTTGCAGTGGGGTTTCAGTGGGCTGCCATAAGCTACCATGAGCCACCATGAACCGCTGTGAGCGGCCATCCAATGGCTGGCAAGCGACTGCCTCACCTGGGAAGAGCGCAATGATAATACCAACATGGGCCAGTGAAGCGATATCCTCCAAACTAGACTAAAGAACAAAAGTACAGCATCTTGTCTGTTCCCTTTCCCGATTCCCCAGCGCTGTTACCTTCCCCAATTCCCCAATAAAATCTTAAAAAAATAAATAAAATAAATAAAATGGTAAAAGATAAGGATAAAGAGAGAATCTTACAAGCACCAAGAGAAAAAAAAAAAGTCATGTACAAGGGAAATACCATAAGGCTATCAATAGATTTTTCAGCAGAAACTTTACAGGGTAGAATGTGGCATGACATATTTAGAGTGCTGAAAAAAAAAAGAAAAAAATTACAATCAAGAATTCTCTACCTGACAGGTTATCATTCAAAACAGGAGAGATTCAGAGTTTTCCAGATAAGCAACGCCCAAAGGAGCTCATCACCACTAAACTGACTTTACAAGAAATGTAAAAGGGACTTCTCTAAGCAGAAAAGAAATGGCATTAACTAATAATAAGAAAACAGATAAAGGTAAAAATCTCACTGGAAAAGGTAACTATAAGTAAAAGTAGTGAACTAATCGCTTACAAAACAAATCCTAAGGTTAAAAGACTAAAGTAGTAAAATTAATATAATTAGTAGAGGGATGCATAAAATAAAAACAAGTAAAGTGTCATTTAAAATACAAAACATGGTGGGGAGTAAAAAATGTAAGTCTTTAGAATGTATTGGAATTTAAGTTAATATCAACTTAAAACAGACTGTTATAGACATACTCAGTCCTGCGTAGTTATACAAAGAATAGGAAAACACTAATTAGAAAGGATATATGCACCCTTATGTTCTTACGTCCATTGCAGCTTTTCTTTTCTTTTTTTTTTTTTTATAATAGCCAAGATATGGAAACAACCGAAGTATCCATCTATGGATAAGTGGATAAAGAATGCTACCAGCCATAAAAAAGAATGGCATCTTGTCACCTGGAACAACATGGATGGACCTAAAGGATATAATGCTAAGTAAAATAAGTCAGACAAGAAAGCCAAATTATTTCACTTACATGTGGAATCTAAAATACACACACACACGTGTGCGCGTGCGCACACACACACACACACACACACACAAAGCAAATACAAACAAAACAAAAACAAACACATAGATGCAGAGAACAAATCGGTGGTTACCAGAGGGGAAGGAGACTCAGAGTGCATGAAAGGGGTGAAGGGGTCAATTGTAAGGTGATGAATAGTAACTAGACTTTTGGGTGTGATCACTTTGTAGTGTATACAGATGTGAAATTATAATGCTGTATACTGAAAACTTATAATACAAATAAATAAATAAATAAAATAACTGCTCTAGCTCAAAAAATATCAGAAAGAAATTGTTCTTTCCTGTCTGTTGAATTTCTTTAAATGAGCTCTGCGTATTTTTCAGCTCTTCCTGGTAGGACAAACTCTTTACTCTCTAGCTACCCAGAGCGTAGAGACCCTAAGAAAAAAAGATATTTGTTTAAGAGTGACATTTATTAAGACTATTACTTTTGTTGAGATTGATGAAATGATTACTTGAAGAAATAAATTTACTTTTACTTCAAATTTATGAAAAAGGAAACTAAGTCACTGTTATTAATGATCAACACTTACTGAGCACCAAACATGTGTCAATTACTATGCTAAGGTTGGAGGACATGCAAATAAATATATGTCATCTTCTGTCCTCAAGGAGTTGAAGCATTGGTTAAGAAGTAAAATAAACAAACATGTAAACACTAACTCTAAAAAAATATGCATGCAAGGGCCGGCCGAGTGGCTTAGTTGGTTAAGAGCTTGCTCAAGAGTTTGAGCTCTGAGCAACAGTGGTTCGATGCCCGGCCTGAGCTGGGCT
>NW_017732038.1:698010-741583 GCF_001890085.2 Hipposideros armiger
CATGCAATAAAAAGCATATATATATAAAGATGAATGAGAAGGCAGATGAGGGTGAATCTAATTCTTTCTAGGGATTGTGTTGAGAAAATCTGGTGTGGCGGGGGAGTAAATGGTTTGGGCCTGGTAGGGTACGTTGGAGTTCACAGGACCTACAAGAGACAAAGAGGATCGTGGGGAAAGGGGAGGGGGAATGATGACATGGTGCGTAACTGTCCTAGCAGCATAGCCTAAGGCACATGGGAGCATAACAGAATGTAGTTGTAAAGAAGCCTGTGCTCCTCATACTAGGGGATGTAAAAAGACATATTGAGAAATAGGACTGGTTAGGACACTTTTTCAAGGGGGTGTATCCTAAAGGGCCAGGTAAAGCATAAACTGATTTTTGAAAAAGTACATAAACATGGGGGAATGAAAGCAAGGAGGCTTTCCACAGTGTGTGGAAAAGATATTTCTGTCTTCTCAGGAAAAGACCTGGCAGGCTAGATTTGAAGAGAGGCCTTACTTAAAGCAACAGGAAAAGAAAAGATCAGAATGTGTCAAATACTATGATTAAGGAGTACGATCTTTATCTTGCAGAGAAACAGAGGGGTCAATTGCAGGCACTAAAGCAGAGGGAGGATATATGCAAAACCTTCCTGTAGGAAGATTAATCTGGCAGAGTGTGACAGCTTGGAGGGACAAATGAGAGCAGGCCAGTGGCTAGGAACAAGCGATATTAATCCAAAACTAAAGTGATAAGGGTTGCAAGAGGGTGATGTCAGGGAAAATGAGATTACACAATGGCCATAAGGAATGCTCTTAGGTATTCCGTGTAACTTCTCATTCTCCTGCTCTTCCACTAAGCCACGTTGTTTTCTCCAGTTCTGTGGGTGCCAGGCCAGGATGGATCTCAGACAGGGCCTCCAATTAGTTTACAGATGAGCACCACCCTATCTACAGTTGCCTTTTCCAGCACAGATTTCCACCAGATCTTCTGTTTTTGAACAATTAAATAGAAGAGTCTGAGGGGAACAGCTTGTTCAGCCTACAGTGGTTATGAAGGAGATAGTGAACATTTTCATGTCCATTGACTTTGGCAGTGGGGACGCTGCCTCCCTTTCATCTGCTCCACTCTCGGAACATCAAGTCAAGAGGGAGCAGATGAGTGAAGCTGCAAAGTCATCGTTTTTCTACTGGGGACTTGAAACACAGGCCCTCCTTTCATGACACTCTGCCTCAGAAAAATGGAACCCTTCTACATGGCTTCAGCTTTCTCTGTTCTACTCAGATGCAGTCCTAAGAAGGAGAAAAACACCAGGGGCTGAAGAGGAAAAGTGGGGCTGATATTCTGAGCACCGTCGGGGAGGGTTCTGCTGAATAATTCACTGATAACGCAAACAGGCTCCAACTGGCAAACGATTCCCTTTCATCCCAGTGATTTATCAAAAAATTTAAAAGTCTAACTGAAATCAAAACAGCAATATTAATTTATGAAACTCAGTGTGAATTAGAGAAAAACATTTCATATGTACACCAGAAGAGCATTATGGGAATGAAACTAAAATAATATGATTTTAATTTTTTAAAAAATCAATGAGCAACTGCCATTTACATTCAGCTCAATTTAGAAATTAGATTGCAATGATATAGATATGCTATTACGGTGTAGATAGTAGGGCTATATTCTGGTTCCCGAGAGCTGCTAAGTGAATTATTTCTATAATAGATAAATGTTGATTAGCTCTGTTCAGAAAGAAAAAAATGGATTTCTCTGACCCATTTTACACTCAACCCAGAGGCAAAGCCAACGAAAGACATTTGGCATTTATTTTGTATCTTTAAGTCCCCATCCTAAAAATAACATTTCAACCACTTTTCTAAATGATTATAAATACATGAAGTCAAGATATCAAAAGATGGAATTATTTTATCACAGTTAATTCCCACACAGAATCATCACCTTAGTTTTTTGACAAAGAACAGTGGCCAAGGTAGACTCGAACTATGTTACCTAAGCACCCAAGAAAGAGCAGGGAAAGAGAAGATACTAAGTAGAAGGTTTGATGCTACCTCTCATAGGCTTTTTGCTTTCCAACAGAGTTGGTTTATCTGTTTTCCAGAAATCAGCTACAGGGTTGTACGTATGTGTAAGAGAAAGAAAGCTCACACACATGTGTCACATGAATAATATACCCTAAAATCATTTCAGCTGTTTTAATTTGTATAATAGAGTTTCTACAAAGCCTAGTCACCTTCCTGGTTTACCATAGGGCTGAGAAAAATAAGTAAATATGTATTAGAAAAGGTAATGCAAATTTATACGATCTGTGTGTAGCGATGAAATAAATTCAAATGGCTTAGAGGTTTCATTTCAGCACCCATATGAAAATTCAACACCTTTCCTGAAAGCTTTCCCATTCGTTTGTTTCTGAATGCAAATTTGTTTCTAGAATTCTCATGCAAGGTAGGCTCCCAGGTGATACTCTTGGTACCTATGCATTTAGCACCTAATGGAATCCCAAAGTGAGACAACACAGGAAAATGAGAAAGTTATGGTAAAACAGCTTCAAATAATGGCCAGAGAAATGAAAATCATAAAAGCCAAGCATTGCGCTGAGATGAGGGGTTGGGAAAATACTTGTCAATTTTATAGGAAAGATGATGTTTCTAACTAAAATTATTCTCCTTTCCTCTTCCCTTCATATCTCTTAACATCAGACTATAGCAACAAATTATGTTGCCCTGTTGTGTTTTCTATAGGCCCCTGCATCGCTGGTCTTCGTTTATATGCACAGTAAGGTTTGAGCAGCATTAAAAGAGTGTGCCTTGTCTGCTTTCCCCAATTGTCTGCATAACTCTAACCCCTTTCTCCTGTACTCCTTTACTCAATGTCACCTTCATAGTCTTTGCCCAACATAGTCATGCCCATTCATTGGCCAGGACACACGACCTGTTCTATTTTTCCACTGTCATTATCTAATATATTGGGTTGTCGGAAAAGTCATGATGTATTTTTTCTATGTTTTTCGTTGCAAAAATGTGTCATGACTTTTCTGACAACCCAATGTATTTCTTCACTCATAATTTTCTATTTATTCCCTGGTTTCTCCCACCCACCCCAAATATAATCTCTATAAGGAATGGTATTTAGAATTATTTCTTGTTCATGGCAGGTACTAAGTTAATACTTGTTACATGAACTATTTTTTCTTAGAAATAACTGATCCCAGGAAATTTTCATAATCATTACCAATAACTGGCAAAAAATGCCAGCTCTATTGCTAATGAAACTGGGATTCTGGGAATTAGGTACAAGTTAAGTTATGAAGGAGAGATAAAAAGCTGAATTTTCTAACTTTCTAAAGTCTTCAATTTTAGAGAGAAAAATGAAAATGAGACAAAGTGTATACTTCACTATAATTTAACATTTGAGGGGCCCTACAGACTTCTATAGCATCAATTAGAAGTCAGTAATCTTCATTTTGATCGGGACTATTTTGTAGATATATTTCAAGGCCTGCATACAAAACGATGGAAGTGAATGAATAGGTATTATTGTTAATATTGTATTTATTTGAATCTGTATTTTGAAAGAGGGAGATCTGGGAAGTAGCAGTGTGGACAGTGTCCTCATTATAACTGTAGATGTGATTTTGATAGACTTGGACAAAGCGCTCCTGACCAGGTAAAGCTGATTAAAACTGATAAAACAGTGTTATTTTAAAGTTGTTAATGGCCAAGGAATCCCAGCATTGATATGATAAGGCATAGGCTGTGCATGAGAACACATAAACACACACACTCACACTCACATATACATATACTTAAATAAGCTCATAAAGGAGCAATCAGGATAGTAAAATATATGAGTAAAAACCGAAAGGTGAGATGTGAATTAAGTGATTTTTACCTGTTCTTAAACATTTTCATGATTATCAAGATATGATACGAAGTAGGTTTACTTGCTGTTGTTTCACTTATTCAATAAACATGTGTATTTACTTTGTCCACTGCCAGGCCATGTACTAAATGGCGTAGGTAAAATGCACAGGACAAACCCAGCCTCTGCCCTCATGGGAACTACATTCTGGTGGAAAGCATTGCATTGGGACTAGTGTATAAAATCATGGGGAAGAATAATTTCGCTTAACTGAGGAAGGTGATCTTCAGGAATGAAATATATTTCTTATGAAGCACTGAGATCTTTATCACTAGAAATATTGGAGTAGAAGCTCATCAGTGACTTCAAAGGGATTCTCTAGAAAAGCTTACAATATCAGGGCGAGGATGTATTAGACAACTCCTAAGGTACTTTCCAACTCATAAATTCTATGATTCAGTATTCAAAGGGGCTCAATATCACTGATAGGGGTATTCTGTTTATTAAATGTGTTATTCAGTGCTGGGAGAAATTTACCACCAAATTAACTTCCTAACTTGGTACCTAGAAACTCAGCAATCTAGTCCCTCTCCCATTACTACAACAAGAGATATAACACCATCTGCAAATTGGAAAGTCTGGTTTCTGACTGGCTTTGCAGCAGCAGTTTTATCAGCAGTCTACATCTCCTCATCACAATTGTTTAATGCAACTGTCAATGCCCCCCCTCCCCGCCACCTGTCTCTGTGGTTGTCAAAAATATTTTTTTTTTCAGCAAGAAAGCTTTTCATTGGCTTCTTACAAATATCAGAATTCAGTGGTTTGTGGAAACCATCCAGGACTTTGGCTTTGGAGAAGTTTTCATTAACTATTTCTCATAGTACACTATTTTTATTGGAGCCTATTTGATATGATCTCTGATTTACATTATCCCTGCGAATCCACTTAGTTGAGTCCCCTGACAAATGACACCCAGCTTTATTGGTGACAACTGCCAGAGGGATAGTCTGCATAATGCAATTTGACAACTCTTAAGTGATAAATGTGGCGTTGAGCTGAGTTTACACAGCACACCTGGTACTGCAAACCCACACAGCTGTTAACAGGAGTGAACACTGGTTTACCAGCTTTGCTGGCGGTTTGCTCTGTCCCAGGTTCACCACTGATGCTCAGTGAGTCAAACTTATCTTCATCGCAGTGCCGCCAGCATCTGTGCTTTCCGGCACTGCTTAATCTAGAAGGAACCAGCATGACTGAAAAGTGACTTTCTTGTATTTCATCTCGGTTTGCCCTTCCCAGGACTGGGAACTTGGTTTCCCAGGGGCATATCTGTTTACTCTGGGGCGTCTGCCAAAGAAGAGAGTCTGCCATTGCAGCCATGCATTTACACTGATCAGACCTTGCTGGAGGGAAATATTCATGAATTGGAAAAGTGCCTCACTTTATCCAGGAAGAAAAGTTCAGAGAAGAGAAACAAGGGGGACTTCCCCCTACCCCCACCCCCACCCCCACGCCCCAGGGCATTTTAGAGCATGTTATGGGTTAGATGCATCTGGCAAGGTTGAAAATGGATGGCCTCTTCCTGGATTAGGTATTTTCTTTGCAACAACTCTACTTCTATACCATGGAGGATCAGGGTTTTATGTTGGTTATCAGAGTTAAACTTTACCTAAGCTTTTAGGGAAAAAAAATATACTCTAAGCGCTTTTGATACTAATTCCTGTAGCTGTACTGTAAATGTTGTAGGTATGGAGGCGATTTGACAGTATTAGCGTTCTCTCTGACAGCCGACACAACCAGCACACACTTCTCTTCCACTGCTGAGGAGCATTGTCCTGGACTTGAATGTGAACTGTGAAGATGTCACTGTGCACGGACGGAACGCTGACGCTAAACCAGTTTGCCCTCAGTTGGGAGGAGGGTGCACACCGGCTCAGATGGAACTGGGTCTGTGAAGTGGGAGAGACGGAGGGATGGGGACGTAGAGGGAACGTCCCCAGTAAGGCAGGGAGCAGTGCCGAGAGCCGTGCAGAGTGAGAACACGTGGCTCGGGACACGCCCTCTGCATGTAACGGTCTTCTGCGAATTACATTTAATCATACAGGTGGCACTAAGAACAAAAGGACCTCTTCGTTTGCCAAGAAAAAAACAATTATACAACAATTTTGTCCATATTAGTAAAGATAACTGCTATCAATAATTAAATCAGGCAATGGTTTCGCAAACCAGAGATGTTGTCTGTTGCAAAAAGCACAAAAAGTTTGACTGCGTGAGGAGGGAGGCCCTGGTGGGGACCCCGGGTTCTTAACCAAATGTAATCTTATTATCTTGGGGCCAATTCTTTCTTAGCAATGTTTACTAATCCTTTATGTAGTGTTATTCCCCAGGGTTATTACAACCACCATAAATTATTAAGAAGATCAAATGTTAGAACTGATTTTTAAAAAGAACAGTCATTGGCTTTTGTTCTCAAGCCAAATTTAGCATCCTTTCATGTTCTTTATAATTAGTGTCTTGGCTCAGATTGTAGCCTCGCCTCCCCTAAATGTGTCAGATACTGGTGTTACTGTGAAAGAGACAGGCAGGCTTCAGCTTGACAAGCTATGCTCTGTGATAGCAGGGCTCTAGGAAAGAAGCAACACTGTGGGTTGGCCCTTTTAATTGCAAAAGTCCCTAACAAAGTTATTGCTTCTTTGTCTTCCCGTTAACGTTTGAGTATATAAACAAAGCTTACCTATTACATTGTCATCAGAGTACCCTTTTAGGTTCTGGAAATGACTCCAGTCTCAGCAAGTAGCTGAGTTATTACTGACACCCCAGCGTGGCTTTTCCAGGTACTAATTAATCTCTGTTGCAAGGGAATGGTAGAAAGGTCCCAGGGGTGTGGTTTGAGATTCTGTTGAGTAGAGTACCTGAAAAATCAGATGAGCTTGTAGAAATGTAGAACTTTTAAGCCACCAGGCCTCTGTATAATTGCATAATATTTGTGTCTGTTGTGTTAATTTGCCAATATACATCTTCCTGAATCTTCCGCTGAAATATTTCTTCCTTCCATGGTATTAAAGGAAGGAAGAATAATGGTAGAACTTAAGCATATTTCTTTAGCTGAATCTAGAATTTAGGGGCCAAAAGGATAGGGTACACATGAATACATAAGAGAAAAGCCTGTGATGTTAATGAAATTAATATATATTGATTTCCTCTGATTTCATAAGAAAAATATATAGTTTTGTATTAAAGTTATGTGCAGAGTTAGATAAGGTTTTATCTACCAAGAGGCTAAGAAGGGACCGTCCTTACAACATTTACCTTTCCATAAGGGTTTCTGTCAGTTTAATTTCTGTCACTATCACAGGCTTGTTTCCTCTTACTGCTGTTTCAACACTAGCCCAGTCGTCCTTACTCAGTTCTTTTTAAATCATCTAAGACAGGCCAAGATTTCAGGGAAACCGTGTCTTGTCACTGCACGAGGTGTTCCCATCCTTCAAGCTTTGTGTTTATCATAACTGCTCCCTAGGAACAGGCTACAACGGTCTCAGCCACAGACAGTGCACAGAACCCACTCCAGGTCGCTGTGCATCTGTTCCCTCCAGCTCCGGATCAGTTTCCAGCTGGAAAGGGCTCACCTACATTGCATCGGTCACAGAGACAACGAATACATCTCCTTATGAGCTGAGGTGTCTAGCCCCTAAATAAAAAAAGAAAAGTGACTTTATTAAAGAACCTGCTCATTAGAGAACTACTTCAACCACAAAACAATCAGAAAGGAATTATGCAAATGTGCCAAAATAGTATCTTGCTTGCTAACAGTTAACCAATTCCAACTCACTCTGAAGAGAATCTCCTATCAGACTCTATGGGGAGATACATGTGTAGAAAGATATTTCGCATTCGCGTCATAGAACTTACTGATTACACAAGTTATGACTGTGTTAAGTAAGCACAATCCTAGCCAACCTCAAATTAGATCGCTGTTAGGGAGAATATTGCTAAATTGTGGTGGGAAATGAACAGTCGATTTTGAAAACATGTTATTTTTATCTACAAAAGTCAATCTTTGTTATTAAGGGGCTGTTACCTGTCAGACAGAATTCTAATCATTTATGTGTATTATCCTAACTTTATTTACACAATAACTGTATGAGACAGATCCTATTATTATTTCTATTTTACAGATTGAGAAACAGTTACAAAAGGCTGAGTAGTACATGCTGGGTTAGAAAGCTGTTAAGCATACATGTTTTGAACCGCTTTCTGTAAGATTGAGAGATTTTCAGAATATTAAAGCTAGGAGAGATTTCAGACATTGTTTTTCCACACTACCCAAACTTCTATAAATTACACAAAACTGTGCCTGGCATGTTAATGACTTGCCTATGGTAATATAAACAGCTATGCCTCCTGGCGTATAGCCCAAAGTAACAACTTCAGCCTCACGATTCACTGATTTCCCTAACCACAGGGTTCAGTGTTGTGATAGTCCATAGTTTTGGTTATCTTTTATTGAGACACATGCACCCTCTCTGTTCCCAAAGTAAAGTTTCTAATGTTTTGGGGTTTTTTTTTTCCTACACATATTTTTACAAAAGACAATTCTATGACTAATGATCCTTCTTCCCTCCAGTTTGAACAAATGAACCTCATTATTTGAGTGAGTCATATTTTGCAGAGACTAACACTCCTTGAAATTCTGACTCCTGTTTGTCTTGAAACCTTTACACAGAAGAGTAAGGCCTTACAGCATACATCAGGCTGGCTTTTCCCCCCATTCCACCACCACCACCACCACCACCCCAAAAAGCCCCCAGCATCTGAAACTTCCTATCCCAAATTTCTGTGGGTCTCTGACAGGTCTGACTTAGAAGTGGCTTATAGTCAGATAAAGTAAACATTATTAACTAAAGAATAAAAAGGTCCAGGATATCATATTATTTTTCCCCCTAAAGTTAAAAGTTCAATAACATTTGCCCTCTTAGATTAAAAGGAAGAAAAAAACGTTCCCACAAATATTCTTCAAAACTTAGTACTAGCAATATTTTACTACATCTTATTTTTTTCTTTTATTATATTCTTCCACTAAGAAATCTCAGAACTTTAAAAAAAATTTTCATGTGTGATGTCATCTAGTGACAATTATGAGACGTGTGTACCCTTCTTAATGTAATATATACTCACAGACAATAAAATGAGTTATTTACTTATCGAGTAACTAAAGTCATTTTTTTCTTACTCATAGGACACTATATTAGTTAGGAAAGGCTGGATTTTGCTGAAGTAACAAATTAATCTCCAAATCTTATTATATTCTTATCACAAATCTAAAGCACGTTTTGGGAGTGGAGGGTGGCTTTGTTCTACATAGACACCCAGGAACTTGACACTTGGAGGCTCTTAGGATACTGTCAACAAGTGGCTGCCAGAGTTGCTACAGCAGGAAAAGAGAAAATGGAAAAAAAAAAACCAAAAACATACCCATTATAGATAGCATCAGACTGAAAATAATATAGTGGTTCTGCTTCTAGCCCATTGCTAGAATGACTTACTTGGTCCCAGGCTAGCTCCAAGGAAGACCGAAGATTACAGGGAACCGTGTGACATATTTGGCACTCAATAGAGTCGTTTCCACCGGCGGTTGAGTAGTGGCTAAAAGTATGGCCTTTGGAGCCTGACACATTTAGTTCGATTGATGTCAGGGCTCTGTTATTTACTTCATAGGATACATTTTATAATCCCACTGTTTCATCTTCTAAAAATGGGACATAATTGTTTTACGTACATCATAGCATTTTTGTGATCTGTAATGGAATGACACTCATAAAAGTAGTCAACACAGGATCTGTTACATAGTAAGAGCATAATAATATTAACTAACTAAAATATCATTTGACAAATATTTATGACCACCCACGGAGAGCTAACGTCTGGGGGAGGAGGACAAAGGAAGCAAGGCTCTCTCCTTCATGGAAGTCTTGGTATGCAAGAGTAGAAAGACATTCTTGTAGGTTTAAAACTTGAATTTGAATGCTCATTTTCCTCTAATAATCTCTAAAGTTTTTCTACCAAAAGAATAAAAAGAATGCTAACTTGCTTCAAAGGGAGAAAGTAACAAAACAAAACAAAACAAAACAATTCCTGAAGTATGTTTAAGAGAGCAACAGGCTCTGAAACGAGGATTCCTATGTTTCAGAAATAAATCACAAATAAAGTTCATAAAATGGAAGACGTGAAAGGGTCCCCTCTTTCTGTAACTGAAATCCTTTATGGAGGGAAAGTGAGAGTTAAATTGTATTGGTTGGTATGCTTGACAAAAGAGCTATTTCATTTGCAAAAAATGTCAGAAGCCTGTTGGAAATCTGCTTATAATGAGGAGGACTGTTTTTGTTTTTTATCATAACTCAAGGCTAATCCAGCTCCTGAGCTAAACTCCCCTATCCTAAAAAGCAGACCAAACCAAACAAAAACATAACAATCATGAGTGAAAATTGAGTAAAAGAAACTTTTTTTTAAGGCGATTAAAGTGTTTTTTAAGGCGATAGATTGAGTTATACAAACTTTTTATAATTAGCCTTTAGAAGAAAATCCAGGACAAAATTTAGTCCAATTAACCTTGAGTGTCTCATTCATCAAATGCTGCTTAAAATGATTTTCTTTTTCTAAGCACAGTGCAACATAAAATACATTATGTTTATAAATCCTGTTTGATGTAACAATGTCATAGCAATAGGTTTTTGTTTATTTCTGTCTTTATTTCTGTTTGGTTGGTTTGGTTTGGTTTATCTCTTTGCTTTATCTTTCAAGACATTTATGTGGAAAGAATTACCTGCCCGTTTCATGGTGTGTACCTTCCACTTACCAGTCCACAGCTTTAGGAAACATGAGCTACATACAGAAAGGGAAGTTCATTTAACTTTAAAATGTATAAGTCATGGTGGACAAGCAGCTCAGAGATTGTATCAATGCTATTACAGTCACTGACAGATTTGGAGAATGAAAAAAAAAAAGAAAAAAGGAATCATATAAGAACAGTTGAAATCTGCCATCCATTCTCCCTAACATATATTTGGTTAGATATGACTGAAAACAGTAATTGCAGGACTTTCTCAATCTGTCCATCACTTTACTCAACAGTAGCCACAAGGATAAAAGTGATACATCTATAGGTCATGATAAATTTTAAAGGAAAAATGTGTTACGCTGCATTGTGGGTAAAATATGCAAATTGTCAAGACAGCAGAGATAATTAAATTTTCTCAAATCAGAATAAAATGACCTTCTTTGATTGAACCCCTTTACTGGGGGAGACACAAATTCTCTGCACTCATTGTTATAAGAGCATGCCTTGTAATAAAGTCAAGCTTGACAGATGAGATTAAGAAGCCTGAGGATTTATAATAATAAAAAAAAGGGCAAAGAAAAGCTAGATTCACTATATATGCCACATTTTTCTTTATATTATTTCAGTTGTTTCGATAATTCATAGATACTATTAATTAAACCTAGCAGAAATAGTATAAAAATAAGCAAAGTTAGGTCAGAAGAAGTGACAATGCTAATTTACCAGAGGTGAACCTGTGATAATATTTATAATTTTAATGAAAGTAGGAAAGTAGGTGTACTATTTTTCTTTTTTTTTTTTGTAATTTACATTTTCACTGTGGCCTGACACCTAGTAAAATATTTGGAAATTCAGAAGGACTCAATGAGTATTTGTTGAATCAATTAGTAAATAAAATAAGCCATTATAGTATCGTAACTCTATTTCCCATTCCAGACTGAGTGTAAATGTCTATGCAATATTACTACCAACATAGTGCCACACAAATTGTTATTTTTGTTTAAAGTAGGTAGATTTGTCAGTGAATTATTGGGCTTGGGTGGATTAGAATGAAGATTTGAAATCTCATTTGTATACTAAGCATTTTATTTATTTATTTATTTATTTATTATTTTTTTTAGATTTTTTTTATTGGGGAATTGGGGGATGGGAATAGCGCTGGGGAATTGGGGGAAGGGGAACAGACAAGTTGCTGTCGTTTTGTTCTTCAGTCTAGTTGTGGAGGACGTTGCTTCACTGGCCCAAGTTGGCACCATCATTGCGCTCTTCCCGGGCGAGGCAGATCAGTCTCCGGCTTCTGGACGGCCACTCATGGCGGCTGCTGGCCGCTCACGCTGGCTGCTGGCTACACACGGTAGCCCATGGCAACCCACTGCAGCAGGGGCTGCAGCCTACGCCGTCGCTGGTGACTCACGGCATCCCAGCTCCAGGTTGAGCTGTTTGTTCAGCATCTTAGCTGTAGAGGGCAGTGTCACTGGCCCTCATATGTGGGATCCGAACCGGGGCCATCTGATGTCCCAAGCCAGCTCTTAACCATCGCACCACTCGGCCGGCCCTATACTAAGCATTTTAAAATCAGTCACCTACCTACCTTGTCTATTGCACCAATTCCCTGTTTTAAGTTATAACTGGCAGTGGTGTGTTTGCACACATGTGAGCATGCAGGTGTGTGTGTACTCACGTGCATGAATGAATGCATGGTTTTCCAGATGGGATGGACATCCCTCGACTTAGTAAATCTTGTTTTTACTGCCAAGCAATTCTACTCGCACTGTAATCAGGAGATTCATTTGGCTTTCAATGTCAGCAGTATGACTGTGCAATGAGCTTTAGTTGTAAATCAATGTTCATATTCAGAATCACCAATTAGAAGATCTGTGACTTGAAGACTGTAATTTTCTTTCTCTGGGCCTTTGTTTTTCTCATAAAAACAAGGAAGTAATATATACGTTTACTCTCAGTACTGTTTACAGCTACTCTGAGACACAAAGAAATTTTAGGTTCTAAAGAGCTATAAGATATGTGAGAAATTCTCTACATTAGCCACTAAGATTCCAATGAGCTTATTGGCAGACTAATTCTGCTGGCTCTAAGAAAACATCCAGTCCTACATCCAGCACTTTTCAGAGGGAGATGCTGGGGGTGAGGAAGAGTTGTGGCTGCTGGGCTGAGGAGGGGTCTTCCTCTGTCACCCCATCTGGTTAGAGCCACAGCCTCCCAAACCTCTGTCCTTCTACCCACCTCTTCTCAAAAGTATGTATTTTAGGAAACTATTCCTAATTTTATATGCAATGTCCAACAATGCCTGTCACAGGGAAACATCCAACCAATGATCATAGCTCTAAAGTGATAGATGTTAAGATGGCTTAGGATAAAAATACTGGCTGGACACTCATGGTGAACTGGAGGTTAGGCCCTGTATTCTTTTTGACAGACTCACTGTTATAGGTTGAACTGCGTGCCCCCCCAACCCCAAATATATATGTTGAAGTTCTAATCCCTAGTACCTCTGACTGTGACCTTCTTTGGAGATATGATCTTCACAGAGTAATCAAATTAAAATGAGGTCATTAGAATGGGCCCTAGTATGACTGGTGTCCTTATAGAAGGGGTAAATTGGGAGACAGACATACTGTGTGAACATGAAGATGGCAACTACCAGCTAATGTGAGAGCTGGAGCAGATCTTTCCCTCTGCACTCTCAGAAGGAACCAACCCTGCCAGCACCTGGATTTCCAACTTGGGCTCCAGGACTATAAGACAATGGGTTTCTGTTGTATGCACAACCCAGTTTGGGATACTTTGTTATAGAAGCCTTATCCAAAAAATACACACTCACTATTTAAAAGACTCTGAGAAATAGAGGTAAAATATATAACATATAATATCTCAAGGCAACTGAGAAATAATAGTTGCTGACAGAACAAGCCACCTTCTGCCATTGTCAGCACCAGTGAAACACTGAGTTCTCTGAAGGGCATCACAAGCAGAGACAGTGAACCCTAGTGCAATGTGGACTCTCTGATATCCCGAGGGGAAGAGGCTATGAATAAAGACTGGTCTCACTGACCTTCTGTGATCTTCTGAAGTTAACAACTGTAATATTACTATGGCAACAACCCCTATTCCCCAGTGCCTTTACAGTGGTGGAAAACTTGATATCCTGAAGAGGTCAGTAAGGCATCGCAAATCACAGCCATCCTGGAAAAATCAAGTGTACGTTTCATTGGAGGAAAACATGCATTCCTCAAAATTTTGCTGTGTGGAATTAGGGACAGAGCTTTGAAGAAATGCTTAACAAGCTTGCAAAGTTAAAATATTTTCTAGAGGGTTGTTGGAAGAGATTTATATATGCATTTTTTTCTAATTTATTACTTTTCAAAATTTCTGCATATGGCATTACTGGGAAAGTCATTGGTAGACTACAATTGAGTTCATTACTGACGGAAGCACTGGCTTTCTCTCAGTAGCTATTACACATCCTCTGTAACCAGGAAAAGAACATACACGATATAAATTCAACTAGCAAATACTAGAGCTTAGGAAGCCAGGCTAGCCATTATCAATTATTTCTTCTCTAGACTTAGAATCCTTCACATTAATTTAAGTGATGTTATTTATTTGTTCGATTGATTTTTTTCTCAAATAAATACCTCTAAAATAAGAATATTTTGCATATTTTATTTATTCAACAAACCCAATCCTATTTTGAGTATATGTTATTAAATCTATAGTATCAAGCAGCTGCATAGACCCTAAAGTAATCAATAATATGAACAATTCTCCAAACTATTAATCTGACTCTTCAACTCTCAAAATTGTCTTATATTTTTTGAGGAATAGTTTCAAGTGTGTATTTGTCAATGTGCTCCAGAGAAAAAGACCCAACGTCTTTTCTATTGCACTCATTTCCTTGTAGAACTGTGTGTGTGTACACAGACACACACACACACACACACACACACACACACACGGGTTGAACAATTAAGTTCTTGAACTTGTTTCAATGATGTTGCTAACCTTTTTTGATATCAGAGAGATTACTCATTATGAATTTGTATTAACTAGACAAACAGTTAACCAAGTTTACTATTTGGAAGTGCTGAAAAGGCTGCGTGAAAAAGTTAGACGACCTGAACTTTTCACCAACAATTCATGCCTCTTGCATCACGACAGTGCACCAGCTCACACGGCACTGTCTGTGAGGGAGTTTTTAGCTAGTAAACAAATAACTGTATTGGAACACCCTCCCTACTCTCCTGATCTGGCCCCCAATGACTTCTTTCTTTACCCAAAGGTAAAGGAAATATTGAAAGGAAGACATTTAGGTGCCATCAGGACATCAAGGGTAATATGATGACAGCTCTGATGGCTGTTCCAAAAAGAGTTCCAAAATTTCTTTGAAGGGTGGACTAGGCATTGGAATTGGTGCATAGCTTCCCAAGGGGTGTACTTTGAACGTGACCATAGTGATATTCAGCAATGAGGTATGTAGCACTTTTTCTAGGATGAGTTCACAAACTTAATTGTCGACCTCATGTGTGTGTGTGTGTGTGTGTGTGTGTAGATGTATGTATATTAGATATATAATAAATAAATATATATATATATATATATATATATATATATATATATATATATATATAGAGAGAGAGAGAGAGAGAGAGAGAGAGAGAGAGAGAGAATGAGAGATGTGTTTATGAGGAACTGGTTCATGTGATTATGGAGACTGGCGAGTCCAATCTGCAGTGTGGGCTGATAGGCTCCAGACCCAGGAGAGCCACTGGTGCACATGAAGTCCAAAACCAGTTTGCTGGAGAATTCCCCTCTTGCTCTGGGAGGCTGATACTTTTGTTTAATTCAGGTCTTTAACTGATTGGATGAAAGTCACTCACACTATTGAGGGCAATCTTCTTACTCAAAGTTCACTGACTGACGTGTTCAAAAAACGCCCTCCAAGATGACACATGTAAATACCATCACAAAGCGCCATGGGATTTTCTACTTGAAAGAGTCAGGGCCAGCCTAGTTCTTAATTTCTCTATTCTTTCTGCTGACACGTAGAAGTCTTTGCCTCTACCCCATATTTTAATAGCCCTCTTAATATCCCCAAATCTAAGGTAGAAGCGATTTACATCCATCTTTTAAAATAAACCATCATTTCCAGGATGGCTGAATGGCTCGTTGGTTAAGAGTTGGCTTGGGAGTGCTAGCTCTGAGCAGCAGGGCCCTGGTTCAGATCCTACATAAGGGCCAGTGACACCGCGCCCTCTACAGCTAAGATGGTGAACAACAGCTCGACCTGGAGCTGGGCTGCCAAGAGTTGCCAGCGATGCCGTAGGATACAGTGGGGCTGGCTGGCAGCGGGCGTGAGCTTTCGGTGAGCTGCCTTGAACCGCTGGGAGTGGCCGTCCAATGGCCGGCAAGTGACTGCCTCACCCGGGAGGAGTGCAATGATAATACCAACATGGGCCAGTGAAGCGACATCCTCCACAACTAGACTGAAGAACAAAAGGACAGCAACTTGTCTGTTTCCCTTCCCTGATTCTGCAATGCTGTTCCCCTCTTCCAATTCCCCAATAAAATCTTTAAAAAAACCCCAAAACATCATTTCCGCTGACCTGGCCTGGAGGAGATATCCTAATCCCCACACTTGTACTCTATTTTACTTCTATTACCAGAAGTCCCTTTCCTCATTGTAACTGGCTGTGGAGCCCAGCTCTAACTTCCACCTTTGTTGCTACATTTCTCATTTTGAAACTTACTGCATGCCTCAGTCTCCTCTTGAAAATTAAGGTCTGAGTGGGTGTTCTTCCATAGAAATAAAGCCATAGTCTTCAACTTAGCTCAGGGACAAGATCCTTAATGCCAGGCATGTAATATGAAAGCTTTCTGACTATTTTCTATATATTGTCAATGCTTTTTTCTGACTACCTGCTAAGAAAAAAAAAAATCTAATGTTTGGTAAGTCGTTATAGAATGTTTACCTAAATTTCCTCAGTGAGCACCTGAAGCTCCTCTAGACCTAAGAATCATACAAAGAACACAATGAATATGTCCAGATAATCAAACCATCTGTTCTTTCCTGCTCAGAAAAAAAAATAAGAATCATATAAATTAGTAGTAGTCTTCCCTTCTCTATCCAGCCTACCACCATATGCCATATCTTCCCCCATTCAACTCCTATTGTCTTTATGCTCAAGCTCATTCTTGTGTCCTTTAGCAGCCCCTGTCGCCTGTGTGAATTAACCTGACATGCCCACATCTTCTATGTGCACTGAATTGTAAATTCCCTGGGGGAAGTGTTCTTGCCACCTCTATGTGAGGTGCCATTGTTCTTTCCATGTGGATGTACACATGGCCTCATAATCCTTCTCAAAACTATCAGGGTTGTGTTTATCCCACCTTTGAAGATGAGAACATGAAACGCCACCATCAAACTAGTTGTGAACAGTGCGGAATATGAGAAACAGTTAAAGTACCAATCCTGGGCGGTTCCTCATTGACCTGGCTTTAGGAATGTAATTTCACATATTAGTATGTTGAATCTCTCTAAGCACACTTACACATTTACAGATTCTTGAAAAAAAAAAGCTTCTACTATTAATTAGCTAATGTTTAAAACAAATAAATTGCTGAAAAATACTTCAGGTTTCCTATCTAACAACTTGATGGAGATCACAGCAAAAAGAAGGCTCTATCACTGATTTTCAATGGGGTGGAGGGAACAAGTAAGGCTTAGCCCAAAGGGTGGAGCTTCTATCTTATGCCTCCTAATTTTACCAATCATAAATTGGAAACTAGACTTATTGCTTGGCTATTTAGAGAAGAATCTTCTTTGGTAGGAATCTAGTTCAGTGAAGCCATGATCTACAGAATGTGACCAACATCACATCATTAGCAGTGACATCCTTCTGCAGGAAGAATGCTCAGCTGTGAGGACTTCCAGTCTTGAGACTAAAGGTGAACGATAAAGAGATAAAGGCTGTGGACGTTACTACATCCTTTTTTTCTACCGCATCATTTCTTTACAGAGCTTGCTATTATGAGTGCTCAATTTAATTAGGCCATGCAAATGGAATAAGGAGAATGTAGGGTTACTGTGTACCCACTGCTTTTTAGAAAATTTTACTGAAGTACAGAAAAGTGCCTAATTCGTAAGTGCACAGCTCAACAATTTTTCAAAAACTGAACGCATCTGTGAAACCCACATCGAGAAATAGAACATAGCAACTATTCTAGATGCTCCCGTTCTGCCCCCTTCCAATTACGATCCCCCCAGGAATAACTAGTACCCTGACTTCTGACAATATAGATTTATTTTGCCTATTTTTGTACTTTATATATATATATACATATATATATATATGTATATATATGTATATATATATATATACACATACAAGCACAGTAAATTATACAAATTTAAAATACTGTACATTAATAATTTATAAATCTTTAGTGCCTTAATTCTTTTGCTTGACCATTAAGCTTCTGAGACCCATTCATACTGGTGCAGGCATCTGTAGATTGCTCAGGCCCACTGCTGTATCACAGTCCCCGGTGTGAGCATATCATAATTTACTGATCCATTCTACTGTTGATGGACATTTGGATAGTTTCCAGTTTGGAGTTATTACATATAATTATATTGCTATAAATATTATAGTCCATTATTTGGGCGAACATATGTAAGCATTTCTGTAGACAGGTTGGATTTCCCATGATTTCAGTTCTGCAAAATTCAAAGGGATTTCCAAACATTTAAAATAAAGATGGACCCCGTCTTGATGTGTCTCCCCGATAGCTGTGCTTATTCCTCTACTTCCATTCCAGTATCCTAAAAGGGGTTGTTTATACTTTTTCATCATTTTTGTCAAGGCCCCTCCCAGCAGAAACGATGGAGCAGATTGTCAAAGTGGACTCACAGAGACCTTTCACTGTGTCAAGCTTCACTAATAATGTCAAGGATACAACCAGTCAAGCAGCACAGGTGAAGCCGAGTGTCTCCCTGTGTCCTTACTCTCAGTATCACATGAGTTCTCTGGCCCAGGTCAAAAGAATGGTCCCTCATTGAAATGGACGGTTATCTCACACAGCAGGAAAGATTTAGGGAATGGAACATCTCCATTCTATGCTCAGATAGTTGCATAGTTTATGTGGTGTTTTCTAGGAACCCAGCCCTCATAAATCTATTTCAACCAAGTTGGACCAGTGTTTGGGATGGTGGGTTTCTCCAGAGATCAAGAAAGGGAGAGAAAAGGGCTGGAGCTCAGAGGGCTTCCATCCATCAACCAGCCCAACCTGGGAAAAACTGCAGAGGACATTGGGAAACAAAGTTATTTTTCTACACTGTCAAAAATAAAAGTCAAATGTTCAAGCAAGCTTATACACAGGAA
Organism: Hipposideros armiger; assembly: GCF_001890085.2. Lineage (NCBI taxonomy): Eukaryota > Metazoa > Chordata > Mammalia > Chiroptera > Hipposideridae > Hipposideros > Hipposideros armiger. Next base: position 717,104 of record NW_017732038.1, read on the forward strand.
AAAGTTTTGATTTTTTTCAATGAGAGAATTAACTTTCTATGCTCTCTCCCACACAGTTCTTGTATAAAGAGGTGATAGAGGAAACTACTTGTAGAATTATAGGGAAAAAGCAGCATAGAGCTAATAATAATAATAATAATAATAATAATAATAATAATAATAATAATAACTTATATATAATAAGACTTAATGAATGCCTGTGCTATTTGTCCACTTTATAATGTCTTTACATTTTCTAAATAAATGTTTACTTCCTCACCTGACTTTATAGCCATAATTCTGTATTTTATAACAGGGCCCTAACAAAACTCATGCCTATTCCTGTGCAATGCCTTCACCTATCCCAGGTGTCCATCAATCTCTAATGTGGAGTGACTCAGGAGCCTCTGGGCCTCCCTGATTAGCCCTGGCCGCCTCTCCAGTTAATTCACAAAAGGGCAATTTGAATGATCATTTGACACAGCAATCCAGGCTATGCCTTCTTCTGCTTGAAACCTGCCAATCACTGCCTGTCTCATTCCCAGTCAAGGCCAGAGCCCTCTAGTGGCCTGTGGCCTCCATCAGGACTCCCTAACTCTCAGGCGGCAGCTGCCTTCCCTCTTCTCTTGCTCGCTCGGCTTCAGTCAGGTTGTTCTCTTTGCTGCCCTGGGAATATGACAGGTAGATTCTGCCTCCAGAACTTCTTACAGGGGTCCCTCTTCCTGGAAGGTGTTCCCTAAGATATCAACACAGCCTTTTTCCTGATCTCCTTAGGCTGCTTGTAAACAGCAGTGTCTCACTGAGAGCTCACTGACTATCCTAGTTAGAGCTGACTCTTCACCCCCCACAGGGGCATTTTCTCCTTCTCTGCTTTATGTTTCTGCATGCCATTATCATTTTCAAAAGCACTATGGAGTCAACGTGCTCATATGTTCACTGCATTTCTCCCTTCTTGCTCCACAAAGGCAGGGATTTTTATCTGTTATATTCACTTACTGTTTTCTCTTCCAGGATCTAAACAATGCATGACACATAGTTGGTCCTCAATCCATGTTTTATGCATTCACGAATGAAAGCTTTATTGAATGAATAATTTATATTCCTGTATCCTTGCAGCTCAGCATTTAAAGACAGAAACATCAGTCCCTGTTTATTGCTTTGGTCCTAAGTGGACTACTGGTAAGTCATTAAACATTTGTGACTGGTTGAGAACACCACAAGATCTTTGTTTATGGAAGATGTTTATGGAAACATTACTGACGATAGCATGTTTTGGGGTACATCTAGAGACAAGAAGTCCAATTATTTAGGAGTAACGTGATAATGGTCTGCAGTAAGATAACAGAAACAGATGTTATAATGCTTGTTGCATTGATCCTGAAAATTTCATAAATTATATTTTCTAAGTTTTTGTTTTGTTTTGTTTTGTTTCTGTTTTTTCAGTCTTTTCTGCTTTTATCCAAATAGTTGACCTTGTGTAGGCAAATCCTACAATTAAAAGTAATCATCGAAGGGTATTCAGTGACACTCCAAAGACTGAAATCTAGCGTTTGGCAGGCTAACATGCCTTCAGAAAAGTTTCTTCCAGAAATGAAAAGTTCAATAAATACCTATTTGTTACCAACATTTTAGCCTTTGAGGAATACCTGTAGGGAATACCACCTTAGCACCCATCACAAGGCACATTCATCCAATCCATCTATGAAACAGTAGAGCATCTTATTTTAGGGGATAGCAATGTTAGGCGGTGAGAACAGTAGGTGTTTCTTCATCCTTGGTTCCCAATGTGTGTGGGTGTCCTCTCCCCCCAAACTGAAAACAGTAAATTGCTCCTCATAGACCAAAACACAAATGAGAGGCTGGAAAAAAGGGAAAACAGATGAAGGGGTGGTGGGGACGGAGTTGAAAAGAAATGGAAGAGAGGTAGGCTGACACTTGTTCTCCAACACAATGATCATTAAAGTTATCACATGTTATGCCAGAAGCTTTATTTTAAATACTCTGTCTGCTACCTTCTGGGTTAAATAGCTTTGAATATGCATCTCATTCAAATTGCTTTCCATCACAGTCAGTGACTGCAGTTACAATTACTCAGTAGCTTAGTTCTTCAGGAAAACAACAACAACAACAACAACAAATAAGTACAGGGAATACTTTTTGTTTCTTCAGGAACATTCTTTGTTTCTAGATATAAAGTAGTTATATGTGGTACCTCAATAAATGCTCTCTGATAGGGCCAATTTTTAGTATTCCAATGATAATGATAATAATAATAATAATAATAATAATAGTAGAAAGTGAATAGAAGTTTAGCATATGCAATAATTTAGTAGTATTGGCCTCAGGAGAATTTATCACCATGAAGCTAATCTTAATCTTCAAATGGAAATTTCTGGATATATAAGCCATACTTACATCAACTTAGTTTCTTATAAATATAAAAGCTATTGTGTTTGGCTGACTCAGCTATTTTTAGAAATATATGTTAGTGCTGATAATTATAAGGTCCATCTATGATATAGCAAGGGATGCTTTTTTGAAATTTGTCTTTGTTGATTAGTAAATATTCACATGGTTTACTGTTAGTATCATAACTATTATATGAATATAATAATTGTTGCTGAGAACAACAGCTGGATTCTATTTTCTCTTGTTATTTATACGTTTGTTATAACAAACATATTGATGATCTGGAAATTTTAATTCCTTATTGTGCTAAAACTTGTGTTTCTAAAGGAAATGGTTGGTTGATATAATCAGTAAGTATAGAATTTATTCCAGGCTTTTAGTGTAACTGCTCATTTTCAGGATATCAATTCATTTACATTTAATTTAAAATGTATATTATCATATGAAAATGAACCATGTTCTAAGAATATATTACCATGATGTTAAGAGCTGGAGTCAGCTCCATTGCTATTTCTTGTTAACTATACAAATGTACTAAATTGACTTAACACCAGTATCCTCAAATACAAAATAGAAATAATGTTTTGGTAATTACATAATTAGTTGGTATCCGATCACCCCCTCTCCGCTAAAGAAAACAATTATAAAATCTGGAATAATACCAAAAACAGCTACAGTAGACAGAGATCAGCAGGAGATAGAACTCTGGTGGGGAGTACGCACACTGGGAGAAAGGGAATTGTAGAAATAGAAATCCCAGGCCTGTGATTTTTTAGCCTGAGGCCAAGGATAATTAGCATGGTACAAGCAGAATGGGTGCTTTTGTTGGTATAATAACTGCAGCATTTTGACCTAGGAAATCAGAAAAATGAAGCCAGGAAAGCTATGGCTACTGGAAGAGAACACGGAGTACCTGGGAGAGAAAGCATGAGAGGAGATCCATAGTGTATCATGAACCCCTGAACTACACATTCATGGTACAGACCCACAGAGGCTAAGCTGAAGACAAGGCTGAGCCTGAGACGGGCTTCCTCCCTAGAAGCACAGTGTGCCTTTCAAGCCAATCTAAGGTAATCACTTGCTAAAAAAGGGGAAACACTACTCAGAGAAAATAATAGACTCTGTACTGAGTGCAATTAAACATTACCGAAGAGAATCAGGAAAATAAAACAAATTTTCAAGAAAAATAAAACTGATTCTGAAATGGCCAAAATGTTGGAACTAGCAGATGAGAGCTTTAGAGTGTCTACTATGGTTTTCTCAAAGAAGTTAAGTGAAATATGCTCACATGAATGAAAATATAGGAAATCTCAGCAGAGAAATGTTGGCAATATAATATAAAAGAACAAAGTGGAAATTCTGGACTATAAAAGATATACATGAAATCAAAATTTCCTTGGATGGAAACAGCTGAGTAGTACTATTGCCTAACTTGATTTAGATGTTCCTGCTCCTTGATTTACATGATACCCATATCCAAAAATGCAAGCTTCCATAGTTTTTTCAAGTGCATGTGATATTTTTAAGAATTAACTGCATTTTGTTTTATAACACATTCTCAATTAATTTAAAAATATTAAAATCATAGAGAAAATCTTTTTTAACCAAAATTAATTTCATTAGGAATCAATAAGGAAAAAGATACTAGGAAAACCCTAAATATTTGGAAAATACTTAACACATTTATAAATATTCCATAATTCAAAGAGGAAGTCACTAAAAAAGTGGGATACATTATAATAAAACATTCAACAGATAAATATTAGTAGAGTGCTAAAGCAGTACTGAAAAATGTTATAATTTAAATTCTTGTATTTAAAAAAAGGGAGGTCTAAAATAAATGATCTGGGAATCACACTTTAAGAATTATAAGAACAAATTAAATCCAAAATAAGTATAGAAAATGAGGAAATATAGATATGAACACAAAGCAATAAAATGTAAAACAAAAATAGTAATGAAAATCAGTAACTAAAAGCTAAAGAAATTTATAAACCTCCAGACAGACTGGATTAGTAAAAAAAGAAAGTAGAAACACATTGCCAGCATCAGGAATAAGGGGGTATCCATACAAATACTAAAAACATTAAAGAAGATAAGTAGGGCCGGCTGAGTGGCGTGTTGGTTAAGAGTTGGCTTGGGACACCAGCTCTGAGCAGCAGGGCCTCAGTTCGGATCCCACATGAGGGCCAGTGACACTGCGCCCTCTGCAGCTAAGATGGCGAACAACAGCTTGACCTGGAGCTGGGCAGCCGTGAGTCGCTGGCGGCAGCGTAGGTTGCAGTGGAGCTGCAATAGGCTGCTGTAATGCTACTGTGAGTGGCTGGCAGCTGGTGTGAGCTGCCAAGAGCCACTGTGAGCCACCGTCCAGTGGCAGGTGACTGATCCGCCTCACCTGGGAAGAGCACAATGACAATACCAACATGGGCCAGTGAAGCAACGTCCTCCATAACTAGACGGAAGAACAAAAGAACAGCAGCTTGTCTGTTCTCCTTCCCTGATTCCCCAACACTGTTTCCCTCCCCCAACTCCCCAATAAAATCTAAAAAAAAAAGAAAGAAAATAAGGAATTATTACAAATAAATTTATGATGACATATTTGATGACCAGGATAGAATGAATGAAATCCATATAAGGTAAACTGTACCAAAAAAATCCAAGAATAAATAGAGGCTGAAATATCTATATATCAACTTAAAAATTAAATTCATAATTAAATTCTTTCCAATAAGTATAATTCAAGAACTAGATGTCTATACTGATGAATTCTATCAAAAACTTGGTGAAGAAATAGTACAAATCTTACACAAACTCTTTCAGAAAATATGAGAGGAAACACATCTCCACTTCTTTTATCATACTAATGCTAACCTGATTTAAAAAAAATAAAGACATTAAAAAGACATAAATCTACAGACCAATAACCTTTATGAAAGCAGTCATCAAGAAGTTTACAAAATTTTAGCAGGTGGGATTCGACAATGTATAAAAGAAGTAAATATATACTACTGACACAGTGAATTTTATGTAGAGAATCCAATGTTTAGTATAATATCTAAAAAAATCAACCAATGTAATTAAGAAAATAAAGAAAACAATCACATGATCATGTCAACAAATGCAGAATATGACAAAATTCAATACCCATTCATGATAAAATGTTCAGCAAATTGTGAATGAAAGAAAGCTTCATAAATCTGATAAATGATATTTGTAAACAAATTTAAAAAAGCTATAATGTCCAACTTAATGCTTTCTACTTTATATTAAGGAAAAAAGCACAAGTGTGTATTGAACATTATATGGAAATAAGACAGGTAAAAAATATAAGGCATTGGAAGAAGGAAGTACAGATATTTTATCTGCAGACATATGATCATGTGTTTTAAAATGTAGGTTTGATTTTTACTCAGGCATGTGAGGCCAACAGATGAGGAGACAGTTGCTATTTCAAAAGATAGTTATAACTTGCAGTTTCCAAGCAGAGGGAAGGCATGCCTTAGCTTGCTGGCATAGCAGAGAATTTAGGCAGAAAGAGAGAGAACTGAGCACAAAGCCTATTATGGTTTTCTGGGAAGGAATGAGCAGGGCAGGCTAAGCATGCTAACTAGGTTTAGTATTGGCTCCTTTGAATGCTTTCATATTGCTCAGGTTGCCCTAGTTGTTAGATATCCGGCCCTAGGATGATAAGAGCAGAGGAATAGGGGCCTAGAGTGTAAGAGCCTGAAAAAGGAGGCTATTGCTGGAGTGGAATCTGTGCTGGTTAGTTTGCATATGAAAGGCGCACTTGGAGGCAAGTCAATTGCCATCTCTAGAATCAGCTAACCCTGGAAGAGGCAATCCCTCCCTAAGTAATGTCCCAGATGTCAAAGCATCCAATACAGAAACTAGAAAATATGGTTAATACATTATGTTTATAGACAAATCCCCCCAAAACATAAGAGTTAATCCTAGTAGGATTAGGACATGAATTTATAAAGATTGTAGAGAACACATGCAAAATACAAAAATCAATAGTGTGTGTGTGTGTGTGTGTGTGTGTGTGTGTGCGTGTGTGTGTAGATAATGAACAATTAGAACATTAAATAAAATATCAATTCTTTTTAAAATAGAAAAATATTTTTATATATAAAAATAAATATACAAGAAATGTTTTAATGAATGGTGTACAAGTTATTGGAAATTCAATACATTACAAAGGAAAATTAAAGAAGACCTAAACAAATGGAGAGGTATACAATGTTTATGAACCAGTTCATCCCATATTATTAAATAGCCATTCTCCTCAAATTGATCTATAGAGTCAATATAACATAAGTCAAAATCACAGAAGCTATTTCTTTTATAAAGAAATTCACAAGTTGATTCCAACCTTTCTTCCTAAAGGCATAGATCTGAAAAACCAAAACAAGTTTAAAAAAGGAAAATTTTAGAATACATACTACCACATCTCAAGGTTCACTATGAAGCTACAATAATTAAGATGGTGTGGTATTAGCATAAAGAGAGACATATAGCTCATGGAGCAGAATGGAGAGAACTACTTATATAGAGACAATTGATATTCACTTAAATGCCAAAGTAATTCAATGAAAAGACAGTCTTTTTTAACCAATGGTGCTAGAGCAATTGGAAATCTGTAAGAACAATACCAATGAAAAGAAGAAGACAAAGAAGCTCTACCTTTACGTAACACCACACATAATTAGGAACTGCAAAAAGTATGCTTATTAAAATATATTAGAGGTGGCCTGGGTGAAAAGGTGACGTATGTGGAGCCATTTTAAAATGGAGCCAGAGCAGCTATTCCAGAGGAACTGCTTGCATGTCTTGCTCCTTGAACCTTTAAAATGTTTGAATTGGGCAAGACAATCTTTGGATTGGGCCATAGGGACGTTGTCTCCCAAACAGCTGTTTGTAAAGCTACGAGGAAAGCAGATATCATGAACACAAGGACTGTTGATTTGGGACATTCTTCCTGAAGGCAGAATCAGTAACCAGCCATACATAGCTGAAGAGTAACTTAGCTCGCTAACACCAGCGGAAATGCCTTTCTTCTATTCCTGTAATTATTTCCCTTACTTATCTCAAAATGAGCAAACAAACAAACAAAAACAAAACCCTTGCTTTCCCCCTGAAATCGGAGCAGAATTTAGGTTTCTGCCTGAATCTGTGTCCAAGATTGCAATTCTGTGACCTCAAATGCTTGTTGCCTCTTACTCTGGCTTTTTATTTTTAGCTTAACATCTGGGACTAGGAGTTATAGAGGATTGGCTACAAAGGGACACAGGAAAGTATTTAGGGTGAAAATATTCTGTACACTGATAATGGTGGGATTCTAAACTGCATAAAATTACCAGATTTCATCCAATTCAACATTTAAAATGGGTGAATATTATTGCATGGAAATTATATCTCAATAAAGATAGAAATAACCACATCTTAAAATATTTCTGCAATTTATAAATTAAATAATACACATAAAGGTGCATATATTATAAAAGATTTTACAAGTTCAAGGTGCTATTATTACCATAATCAAAATATTGACTCCTTAATTAGAATGTATTATTCATATGGATTGAATGCATCCTGAGTCATGTAATTTATATACATCGTATTTATTTCCAATGTCCATTTATTATTATTTCTAACAAGTAAACAAATTTACAGGGTTAAAATTACAATGAAAAATCAAATGGGCAGTGAACTTCTGAACTAGGAGTAAAACATACGTCTTTTCACTATGAAGCTAAAACCCTTTCTACTTATTCGTTTGCCTTTTTTCTTAAAAGTGTATTCGTTAGGCTTGAATGCTAGACATGTACATACGTACAAATATTTCATTGAAGTTTAGCCATAAAAGGTTTTGTTTATGCTTAACTTGATGCCATAGTAATTTAAAGATAATTTGCTGAGGAGTGTTTTCCATATCTTCTGCAAATTTTGTAGCTTATAGTATAGTTTATTTAATAATACTTATGTAACATGATACAAAACAAATTCCTCCTTGAATTTAGTACAGAAATAGACTCAGTGATCAGAAAAATATGTGTGTTTAATTTTAATCTGGGAATTAAATAATGGTTATGGGTATTATTTTGCCATTTGAAAGCATTTATGTAGATATGTGCCTTTAATATATTTTAAATGATATTTTTGTCACTTCACTGCATGTATTTTCTATTTTTAACTAGGATGCCAGGAAGTTTAAAACAAATATCAACATTCAGTTTTAATAACTATTTAGCTTTAATTTAATGGCATGCAATTCTTCCACATTACCTAATTTTATAGACATTTAATATGTCTTATATGCAATTTAGTATTTTATGCCAATGCCAGCACTTTTGAGGCAAGTAAGCTACAAACAGTAATTAGTTAAAAAAATAGTAAAAAATAGTTTGTGAGAAAAGTTTGTCTATAATTATTGAGTTTTGTTCTTAAAAATCAGCATTCATTTTTTAGGTTAATATTCCAAATCAGGTATCTGGTGGCACTGCTTTTCATAAGGTCTACCATAAATTATAATGGCTGCTAGGAATGACAATATACATTGGCAGGCTGCTATGATACTGAGTACCAAGAAAATGTATATGTCCACACACACATACACTTGTACAATCGTCCCCATACACACATGTGCAAGTATGTAATTTTAACCAAGGGAAAACATACTTTCAAATTTGGATAATACACATATATTATTTTAAGTACTTCAATTACTCAACATGTGTATATTATATAAGTAACAATACATCTTTTTGATGAATTGTAATAGAAAAAAAAACTACTCTGATCATGCTGTGACATTAGCTTCTGAGAAAATTATTCAGAGAAATACATGAGATTTGTCTCTTTGATAAAGTTTAGAAATGAAGGGACTAAGCATCAATACTGTGATATAGAATAATTTCCTTCAGCAGAGAATTAATATACATATTATATACATAGGATGATATACATGGAGATTATTTCAAATTTCATTGCTGTGTATGGGTCATTTTTTGTAAAGTTATCCAGTATGTATTCATTTGCATGATACTGGTAAATTCATAGAGTAGATATATTGATTAAAAGAGAATATATAAACACACACACTGCTGGTTTGAATGACAGATTTACTATCAAGCAAGGTAGAGCGAACTAATTCTTGACTAGCCTCTACATGTTACATGCGTTGTTTGGATATTTAATTTAAATAGTTTCATATCATACTCATGCAACTACCTAAAATGTCAGTAATTATTTTTTCCAATTTTGAAACAAACTCTTTAAGAAATAAAATACTTATATTTTTCTCTAAAATTGTACTGGACAAAATTTGATGGTACTATATAGTTATATAGAATTAAAACTAGATTATATGGGATCATCATTAACACTTGTCATTTCCCTAATGATCACCAAAGTGATGGAAAATAGTGATCCCAATGAAAAAGGGCTAATCTATTTTACCTCTACTTTGAAAAAACAAAGACAAAAAACAGTCCTTATTGGTACTAACCATCTGTTAAATATTCTTCAGGCCAAGTTCATGGATTTCCTAGGTGAGCAATGCCATGAAGTTGTGGCAGTGCACGGTGCATATTGTCATGATGTTTATGACCCTATGTGGACAGATTACAGGTTGATGAGGTATTTGACATCCTCTTATGTGGCTTGCGTAGTATGTTGCTGGCCTGCTCAGGGAAACCTTTTATCACTGTATGATCTATTGATTCATTTCATTATATATATCTTGCTATTTAGAAGATAAGGTTTCATGTGAAGATTGCTTGGTTGAGTTTCCTGGTTTGTTATTTGGTTGGTGAAATTTTACTTTCTGAGATCTCAGATACATAGCTTTGAATTTGAGATGTTATTGCTATGGTCTGAAGTTGTCCCCACAAAATTAATATGTTGAATCCAATCCCCCCAAAAGTGATGGTAAGAGGTAGGGCCTCTGGGAGGTACTTAAGTCATGAGGGTAGATCCCTTCTCCGTGGGATCAGTGCCTTTATAAAACAGACCCCAGCGAAATCCCTTTCCCTTCTACCAGGTGAGGATACAACTAGATGTCCATGACCTTGAAGAGAGCCCTCACTTGACCATGCTGGCACCCTGTTCTCAGACTTCCAGCCCCAAGAACTGTGAGAGATAGACTGCTATTGATTATGAGCTCCCTGGTCTATTATAGAACCTTGAATGAACAAAGGGAGTTGTCATCTGGACCAATTTGAATTGATGGGAGTTGAAAGATTAAATTACCTCTATGTGCTGAAATCTTCATGTGCTACCATGAAGATTTGAGTATTTAAAAAAATTACTTTGCTCTCTCCAGGATCTGGGCCTAAGAGTCAACAGGAGAAGAAACATGTCTTATCTTTCCTAAAACCCATGAACAAATTTGCCTCTTTTCAAAATCAGGAGGTGTGAGACTGAGAAAGGCCAGGTCTCTTGGACAAATACCCTAATCCTAACCCTGTGCTGGAGTCATTACAAGAGGTCTGTTGTTCGAGTTCAAGTGAGGCTGGGAAAGAGAGCTGTTGCCAGGCACTGCTCTCTAGGAAGCCCAGCTAAGACCATGGGAAAACAAAACCATTTCCAAAGATCACAAGCTTTGAGTTAAGGGAACCCAAAGAAAAACACCGAGTGGTGTGAAAGTTATGAACTGAGATGGCTCCACTGGCTTCATCTGGGTAGTGTGAGCTGTCTGACGGGCGCATTTCACACACACAGGCCAAACATCTCCTTCCTCATTAACGAGTAGAGTCATTCGGGTTTCTAACACAGTTGGCTTTTTCAGTTATGTGTTAACCGCTCTGTAACTAGCCACGTAGGAGGGCAAAGGAAAACTTGGAGGGTGAGAAATTCTCAGAAGATGTTAGCTTTCAAAACCCAATTCACGACACTAATTTTAAGTCAAATTGTTTTTTAATTATTGATGTTACTCTGGGCCTGACCCTGCAAGTTGCAGAGACATTCTTCTAGATTTGGTCTTAGACTCTCGGTGGGTTAAGAACTGCGAGATGGAATTTCTAATTAAAAAAAAAAGAAAAATAGAAAGGACTCCCAGAAATTTAGCCCCATGTTCCCTCTTTCAAACATTTACCTTCACACTCCCTCCTATAAGTGTCCCCGTAGTCTCTTATTCATACTGACAACTTGCACTTGACAGCACCCATGAAAGAACTGACAGCTTTCCTCCAAAAGCAACACCCTTCATACTAGAGTTGCTTCAACACCTTGAAATTTACTTTTCAGACTGAAAGACTTCATACAGGGTGATTAACACAGTTCACAAAGGATCTATTTATAAAAGGATTCCTTGTGCACTTGGGTGATAGTTGCTAAAGTAATTTTCTTTTGCTTTGGGGTCAAGGCTGAGGAGAATTTTGACTCCATAGAACCTTCATGTATTTACACAGGTGTGGCACGCATACACTTTTTATACACATTTCTTGCCTTTCTGTGGTTTCTCTTTGTCTCTTCTTCTCTCATCTAGTCTGTCTCTGTCTGTATCCCTCTCTTATACTCTAGCTCTCTCTTTATTAGGAAAATAAGTTACTTTAATGTTGGTGAAAGCTCTGGAAGCACACATTGGAAACTACATTACAAACTTCAGTAAATTTTCTGATTCTAGATTCCTCTTGCCAAGACTGACATTTAATGATTGAGGTTAAAATGGTTTCATTATGTCTATTGACAAGTTGGTCCATCAGGGCTTTCTCTGACTTGTCTAGAATGTCTCATAGGTAGCTAAAAAAAAAAAAAGATAAAAATGATATCTTTTAATGTTACCTTTACATTTGGTTTGGGTCTTGAACAGAGCCAGAGGGATATTTGAAACCCAAATCACGATTCTGTGCATTGTAGAATTCTTTTTTTTTAATTCTCTCTGATTTAGAGTAATAAATATATTCATTATATACTTAAGAGAATAACTGTAGGATACTTGGAGAACTGCTTAATGAGTGAAATATTACTATGTACCTTTACTTTGAATTCACTCTAGAAAATTGTCACTGATCGAAAGTTTTGTTGTACACAACCTCATGTATTTTTGTTTCCATTTTTGTTAACTTATTCCACAAAAGTTCAAGTAATCAAAACTCAAAAAAGAACAGCTCCTTTTGTTCTCTACCAAGATATTTCCTTCAAATTCAAGGCCAAGAAAAGTATTCTTTCTGTGGTGCGTTTATTAGCTGATGCAATAGAGACAGAGAGTTACGAAAACGTGGGTAAGTGGTGCCATAGTATGTGCAGGCATTAAAAAGAAGTTAAAAGCACTCTATCATTCCTGAGGGACAGGGGGACTTTAAAAATAGATATTACAGTCATAACACTAAGAGGGCCTAATTTTACAATAATTCACTCTTTAGATGGGTCTGATTTTTCCTTAGTTTCTTTCTACCGTATGTCTTTTGCTTAACTATTATTGCAAATTACATTAATCAGGGCCCACCCTTTGTAAATTTCAGGTATATACTAAACATTGTTTTTCCTGAATAAGCTCATAAATTGTTTTTCTTGACTTAGACTATGAGGAGGTTCTAAAGCTCAGTGACAATTGAAGAAGTGACTTATGGAACATTCATATCTAAGTCAGAGGTAAAAGGATTCTCAAATAAAAGGTTATAATTATATATTTTTTCTTTATCCCTGGATAGACGTTTTGGCAGTGTTGATTACTGAAGATAAAATGAACCTGATTTTAAAAAAGGCAACTAATGGGGCCAGACTGTTTAACACACAAAGCAAAGTAGAAATGTTTAACTTCTTCAGTGGATACAGCCCAATAAAATGACCAAGGCTTTAAGAGATACGTAATTTATGAATTAACCAGCCATATATATTTGAGAAATGGAAATCACTCGACCTTTGTATTTGGCATGTTGTATATTTCTGGTTTAATTTGAACAGGTTTGGCTTTATGCTTTTCCCACACTAATCTTCCTTCCCTGAATAATCAAAACAGAAAAAAAAATGTCCTTGGTACCTTATATGACCCCGGGTTTTTCCAGTGAATATTTACCTGTAGCAGCTGAGAGGTGGAAAAAGGTAGTCCACTGCTATCCAAAGAATCTATCCAAAGGATTTTAAATATTCTTTGGATATTATAAAGTGCAACTAATAAACATGGGGAAGAAAGAGAGAAGGAGAGAGAATGAATATCTTAGGTTTTTATGTTTTGTTTCTTTGATTTTTTTTTGTTTTTACTATTATTGATATGTGGCTATATATTCCAATACAATCTATTTCTATATATTGTTTCCATTATTAGGCAATATGATAAATTTTCACTTGATTCTTGTTTCTTTTTTATATTATTCAGTTTGAATAATCTTTAGTTCCTTGGGATTATTACCACTATAGAATACTAAAAGCAGAATTCAAAGCGCCATAATTTTCAGAGATAGTCATCATATTTGATACTGAATATTATGACATAAATTGAAAAGTACTGTATTTGTAGGCTTACCTAGACCCAGAAAGTACACACACTTAAAGCAAGAAGTTTTAAAACCACTGATCTACTTGTCCGTGAAATAAATTTTATTTAAGGGAAATCAGCATAACATGATAGGACCAATTCACTAATACTTAGAAAATTCCCCAATTCAGGCTCAGTTCCCTCTATACTTACAAAATTCCCAAATCCAAGAAAGAGGTCTGTACCCACAAAGTTATAGACTCACTAAACTAATGTGCATCCAAAACAGCTCCAAATATTAAATAGAAAGATGTAGATTGGCTTTGAGTCCACAGACATATGTTTGGACTCCGGCCTTTTCTTCTAATCTGTTTGAGCCACATTTTTCTTCGTGTATAAAATGAGGATACTTGTAGTCATCCCATAAAATTGAAGTATGAAATAAATGAGGTAATGTTTTGAAAGCATTTTGCAAAATGTTAGACAACTGGTAATGCCCACTAAAAAAGATATACTTTATCTTTCCTTCTCCTTCTTAAACATGTGTTGAGAACCTAATATGTATACAGCACTCTCTCTGAAAGGTATAAAATTATTATAAATGAGTCATGAAATAAAGGGTGAAATGCAAGGTTATGAAAAAAAATATGAATGCTGTTCAGAGGGTGAGGACTTCTCTAACTGGGATGGTATAAAATATGAATATATGGAAATAATAAAACATGGGTTGGGGTTAGTATCCCATGGGAAGTCTTAAATGCCTGATTTAGGAGTTTGTAATATATATATATATATATATATATATATATATATATATATATATATATATATTTAGGAGATGGGGAACTACTAAGTACTTCTGAGCAAAGGGAAAGGGACAGTCAAAACCTGTTTCAACTGACTGCATTGAACACTATTAATACAGCAGTCTAGATATTATAGTATCTATATAGTATAGTATAGTATAAATATAGCACAGTATGGCAGACTAGACAGAAGGCCTGAACTAAAGAAATGGTGAAAAATAAAACTAAGCTTTTAAGTATGAGAAACATTTCAAGGACAGAATCAATAGTGCTTACGGAGTGATTACATGGGAGACAATGTATACTATACTATACTATACTATGCTATGCTATGCTATGCTATGCTATACTATACTATATAAAATGCCTGAACTAAAGAAATGGGGAAAACATAAAAATTTAAAAGGCAGAATCAATAGAGCTTTACAGAGTGATTACATGTGAAATGATGAATCTAAAATTATTTTGAAATTTTTGAGTATACAGAAGGGGGAGACAAGCTGGCCTTGAAGGGAGATTATGAATTCTGATTCTGACATAATGAATGGTTAAGGCATAAACATAGTATTGCAACGGAGTTATTTAGTTGCCAATGGGAAAAGCAACACGAGCTGGAAATAAAATTAAAAATAGAAGTAGAAGACTGAGTACCAGCAAAATGCATGGTAAATTATATAATTCCTGAGGAGGATCCCCCCCTCCCCCAACCCGTGAACAAGCTTGACCACAGAACTTGCTTTACCAATGGACTAAGGCGTCCTTTCTGGGATGTGTTTTGAGAGCCGTTTTCTGCTTGGTCACAGTCTCTTTTGCGCTTTCACAAAAGCTAGCAATCTTCCCCCTCATACAGGCCTGACTCCTAGAGTCTGGATAATTACATTGAAGAGAGCCCTTCACCCCTCTCCCCACCCCGTCCGTGTCTGCTGAACCACCAGTGACGACTGCTGTAGACTCTTACAGGGCAGGTTCCATCATGGAAGTAAAGCTTTGTTGTTCTGAACACTACTATTTGGGGCTGTTTATTCCCATAGCATAACTGGGCATACTTGGACTGATACAGTTAAAAGTGACCGAGAAGCTTGGGACGGATGCTTTCTCTTTCTGGAGTTAGGCAGGGCATACATTTTTAAAAGTATAACTGTAGAATATTAGCACTATATGAGGTCTTAGAGACACTTTAATAAAGCCCCCTTGATTTATAGATGAGGAAATTAAGGAATGAGAATTAAGGGTTTTGCCTAGAGAATCCTTGGCTCCGATGCCAGCGGGGTCTCTAAAAGCCAGAGCAGTTCAAGAGCAAGTTCAGTTACTTTTCCATTAAATTGCACTCATTCCGTCCACTGTAGGTCAGCATTGATCGAAAATTACACAAAGGTCCGGAGTAATGATACAGTGAGTAACGCAAACATCATGTATACCTGCTGGTTAACTATTTTCAACAAATATCCGTCAGCCACCTTACATACGCTGTACCAAGCATTTTATATATATTCCCTCAGTTGAGTTATCTAAGGGCCCTCCCTGCGGGCTAAATCTGATACTCTCCATTTTCTGCCTGCAGAAACTGAGGGCAGAGCTTCTGAGTAGGATTAAGTGTCAGGAGGAGATGAGATTAACATTTGGATGATCTGTTTCCAGATCCGGGCTCTATCAATGTTTAACTAAAGCAGATACACTAAACAAACAGAAGTTGCTGCCTATTTCCCTGTCCATTAAAAGCATTTACATTTTCAGTGGGGAGCAAGCAGGACATCTGGAAACAATGGTAAGAAAATGAAAAATTAAAATATAAAGGTAGAATCTGTCATTGAATGATCAACGGTGGAAAAACTAGACAGTCATCAATTCTTTATCAACTAATACATTCCTGGTGCTCTTCTACCATTGCTCTGAAATGCAGATACTGAATCCCATGTCAGACATCTGAAAATGGAAGCTTTAAGCTCAATTCAGCACCTTACTCCACTATGAAATCTCAGGCCCTTTGCCAATCGAGCCCAAATTAAGGGTTGGTTAAACTTCAAAAGGGCAGGGTGTGGAGAGGCTGTCTGGGTCTCAGGTGGAAAGTATGCTGAGAAACAATAAACACGGGGATGGTAAGTTGAATCTTTGTGATGAAAAGCTGGAGGCTGTGGGCTTTATTCTTAATTCATCAGGCAAGATCAAGGCATGGATGATTTTAGAGCTCTATCCAAACTCGACATAAGGAAGATTAATCTGGCAGCAGCAGACATAACATGTATGGGATCAAGGAGGAACTGGACATAGTGAGATGCATTGGAAGGCTGCTCCAGTATTTTAAGTAGCGGTAGTAGTGATAATACCCACAGGAAATACAGCCAATGAAGATGAAGGGAGTAGACAAATATTTGCTCTACAGGCATGGAGACACAATTTAGACCACAGTGTAGCTAAATCTGTACTATCACTAGGTGCATTTTAGTGTTTTACTGTGTCCAGTAGCTGAATATACTGACTGAAAATAGTAAGGGTGCTAATGCTCATGTGTTTCCTGTAATCACACAGCTGTGACATGTAATGGTGTGCCCAGCGCTTGGCTAGTTAGGTTATTCTTTGCCAAAACCTGCAGAACACATAAAAACGTTTCAAGACACAATCGAAAGTGCCATGTGGATTCCTTCGGAACTCCATGTACATTTATTACAATGACAGTTGCTGTTGTGACACCTAGGTCAAACCAATGTGTGTGTCAAAGTCTGGTCACCCTACCACGGATTCACTTTCACAGAACCTGCTTTCCAATAAAGAGCACGCTTTGCCTAAACGTTCTTTTTCTGTTATCTGCATGGCAACTAGCATCCATTAGTGAGTGGCCTGCCTTCTTGTGCACTGGTGATGGCTGCACTATTGTGATTTAGGAAACTGGGAAAAAAGGGATCAAATATTTAAGAGTTTCTGAAGGTGTTCAGAAACTAATTTTCTACCTTTATACTCAGAACTTCTCTTTTCTCTGCTAACATCTTACTGCCTCTTAAATAGAGATGAAAGAAATAAATGTATTTTTCTTAACTTCTTGCACATAACTAACTCGTTTACCATTTGCTTGTTCTGTTTTGCTTCGCAGCCAGACTTGGCTAGAATGCCCTGTGCCACATCTGATCTGACTCCTGACACACACA
The DNA here is from genome assembly GCF_001890085.2 of Hipposideros armiger. Taxonomy (NCBI): domain Eukaryota; kingdom Metazoa; phylum Chordata; class Mammalia; order Chiroptera; family Hipposideridae; genus Hipposideros; species Hipposideros armiger. The sequence goes on from NW_017732038.1 coordinate 734,854, forward strand.
TACCTCGGTCCTGTAATTGCATTCCACTTTTAATCAGGGAGTTGAAAGTCAGGAGACAACAGTTGGAGTTTTATTATGCCAATCCCAAGATGTTTCAATAACAGACTACGTGGAACACAGGGGGTACAGAGAATAGGCATGCGGAGAGGGGAGCACAAATATTTCTTGACTTCAAAGCAAAGAGAAAAGAATAAATAGTCACTCTGTAGCCATCAGCTATATATATTTATTACCTTTTAAAAATGCCTGGAGGGGGTTCTGAAATGTAAATGGAAGGAAGTCTTTGGAAGTCTGACACTTCCTCCTCCTCTGAACTGTGCAAAAATGCACTTACTCTGAGAACAGGACATACACGTTTGTTTTCATCTTTTTGTTTTGTTAAATTGAGCAAGAAAAACACGCTTGCTTGAACACATTCGCACAATACATTGTATAAGCGTATACAGTAAAAAGTGTAGGCCCTTCTCTGCATTCTTTGCCCATAACAGTTCTGTGTTTATTATCCTATGAGGATTTTTCTGTGCATACAAATATGCATCTTATATGTTCGACTGTAATTTTGTTTTGGTCTTTTAAACAAATTGGGATTAGATTCTTCATTTTGTTCTGTAGCTTGCTATTTTATTTAACAATACGGAGTGAATATTTTTCTAAGTTGGAGTCTAATTCAATTATTTTAATGGCTGCACAGTTTTGCATTTATAGAAATTGTGTAATTCTTCTCTTTCTCCCGCTCTCTTAATTACTTTCCTTTTTTCCCTAACACTAACAATGTTCCCATGAGCTGACTTGTACATACAGTTAGCCCTCTGTATCTGCAGGTTCTGCATCCATGGATTCAACCAACTGCAAACCAAAAATATGTGAGAAAAAAAGCTACATCGTTGCTGACCTGTGCTATGTAGTTAGGCCTAAGATAGATGATGGCGGTGTTTGTACTGAACATGTACAGACTTTTTTTCCATGTCATTATTCCCTAAATAATACAGTATGACAATCATTTACATTGTATTAGGTATTATAAGTAAATTAGAGATTATTTAAAGCACAGGGGAGGATGTAAGTAGGTTATATGCAAATACTGTGCCATTTTATATAAGGGATTAAGCATCTGTGAATTTCGGTATCCACAGGGGTCCTGGAACCAATCCCCCATGGATGCTGAGGGAGAACTGTATATGTGTGTACATGTGCTCAAGTATTTCGTAGAAATAAGTTCCTTATATGTTGTTCAACACTTTAAACATAGTTTTTCTCCTTCCTATAGTGAATGATGGACATACACACGTGCGCACACACACATACATACTTACACACATATTTTGCCTGTGTCTCCATGATCTTTACAGACCAGTGAGGATATTTTAGGCAAATTCATGTACATTTTATGACTAGAGCTACATACCATTAAGTATAATTCTGACTAATGAAACACTTCCTTATCCTATCCCCATCCTCTTAATTCTGATTATTGTTTAAAATAGTCAAATCTTCTTTTTATTTTGTATTTACACCCATGGCCATGTCTGCTTTGTGGTCCAGAATCTTCTTCTATTTGGCATTCATCAACACACTGGTGATGCTATTTTATGTTTCTCTTTTCTTCCAGTAATGTTTAGCATCAGCCTCTCTCTGAGTAAAGAGCAAAGCTTACAGTGGAAATGACAGCTTCCCTGGAAGCCCTCTAAGTACCTTCCTCGGCGCCAGGTTTATTTGTTCTTTTTAGAAGACCACAGAACACAAAACACGGGCTCCATCTGACAAGACGCTGGGGTGAACTCATTTTTTAGCGGATGTCATGCTGTGCCTGACAGTTTTGCAGCCAGAAGAGTGATTTCAGACGATGGAAGGGAGAATGGGGCAGTATCACAGCATTTAATATTTTCTCTGCAACTTCACTGTTTGTTTTTTTTTAAGAAATATTTTGTGATATAACAGAAATTATTGTCATTTTGGTGGAAAAAAGGCCACAGAGTTGAAGTAACATTATGTGTTTTATGAAATGATCACCAGTTAATTGAATAGTAAACGGTGGGCAGTTTATTTGTGCCTGTAATTATGGATAGTCTTACAGATAGGTATAACAATTGGAAAAATAAAGGAAACTGCACCTTTACTGAGTTATTATATAAGAAGCTCTGGAGCCAGTGTAGCTTAATAGAAAAAAACAGTGTTTCCAAAAGTGTTGTAAGAATTAGGAAAGCCAAAGTCTCTAAAATCATCCTATATAAAAGAAACGTTTAGGGCCGGCTGGGTGGCGCAGTTGGTTAAGAGCATGAGCTCTGAGCAACAGGGTCGCTGGGTCAATTCCCACATGGGCCAGTGAGCTGCGCCTGAGCTGAGCTGAGCTGAGCTACTGCTGAGCTGCCAATGGGCAGCCAGATGGCTCAGCTGATCAGAGCACGTGCTCCTAATAAGGTTGCCGGTTAGTATCCTGCATAGGATGGTGGACTATGCCCACCCCTGCAACTACAATAGATAGAAAGCAGCGACTGGACTTGGAACTGAGCTTGCACCCTCCACAACTAAGATTGAAGGACAACAACTTGACTTGGAGCTGATGGGTCCTGGAAAAACACAACGTTCCCTTTCCCCCCAAAAAAGAAATGTTTATTTCTATAGATAAGAATACTTGGAATTTATAGTATGCATTTATTTTGAGGACTTGTTTAAATAAACAAAGCCCCTTGCTTCTGTACATGTGACAGCCCAGGAAACAGAACTGGTGATATGTAGGTTACATGCACAGCCCTAAGCTGTTTGTTCATCAGCAAACAGAAGTGATAAATCTATTTATACTGGATAGCAGTCACCAGAGAGAGGAAAAAAAAAATCAACAATGGAATCAAATAAATTGTCTTAATATGCAAGAAATAAACTATTCCAAACTAAAAACTGCATTCACTTCAGTTGATTGGCACCAGTTGAAAACCAGTTTGATGGGATCATTTGGTGCTCTATGCTATTTGGCATTATCTGTTTTCCTTGTAGCACCCACCAAGGAAGGGTAGGCAGAGGCAGGAAGGCTTGATTTATACAGCCGACCTAAATGCCTTGAAGGCTATAACAACCATTTTAAACTACTTAAGCTTTATTATTCTGGGAATTCTAAATTTTGGGAGTGAAACAGTACATTGTGTATGGTTAGTATTTAACAGTCTCAAAGAGTAAAAAGGACGAGATGCTCTTTTTCTTCACTCATATTTGCATACTTTCTCTATATCCCCAATGAGCTGGGGTAAGACTGATTGTTCATCTGTGATGTACAGGTATTAGAAACTAGACGGCTAAGAGAGTGGCTCTCAATATTAAAATTATGCCAATCTAAATACAGTACTGCCTTTAACTTTTCAACAACTTAAATTGCTTCATGAAAGGGACAATTTACCAAAAATTCCTGAGCATCTGGAAGAAATGTCCTTTATTTCAAAGTTGCCTACCAGACAAGTCATTAAGAATTTCCAGAAAACACTAGCTATGTTTTCAAGATAGGAGGTCCAAACTAAACTATGATTCAGAAAAGCCATTTGGCTAAAGTGCAATTTCATCCAATTAAATCCACACTGTAAATATATTGGCAAATTATTTAGACCACTCAATTGCTGTGGGAAGGTTGCCAACACAAGTTGGGTGGAAGGAAATTCTACTTTTTAAAAGTGACTGCTTCTTCCAACACAGAATTTGGGCATCATGACCCTGGAATGCCTTATTCGCTCCGGATCCAGGGCTAATGGAGCTTAATGGTGCACACTTTAAACGTCGGGTTCTTTTTTAACACAAAGGCATTTACTTCTCTTAAGTGAACCGCTCTAGGTTCTTCAATAAAATCCAAACATCGACTTCATTTTAGATTTTTTCCAGGTCCACCACTTGTCCATTTGACACTCTTGTGCCCCTTGGAATGGGCACAGCCTGTTTCAGCAATCCCTCTACTTTGCCTCCTCATCTGGGCACCGTTTTGCAGCCATGACCTGCCCAATTATACATGATAGTGCTGCATCTCCAAATAACCTCTAACTGGGTATTTGTCACATTATTTCCTGCACATCCTTTGAACTCTTTCTACCGATCCAGACCCTCTGATCCTTTGCCAAAAATTTTGCTTCATATTTTAACAAAATAAATTATTTAAAGGTATCTGGTTTATATATCTTCATCTCTATTTACTCCTAGTGAACGTTGATCCACCCTCTTTTCGTCTCAGAGAAAGAGGCGTTATTGTAGCTTGTTCATCACTCTGACACCTGCACTGTGATTGGCTATTCCAGTCTTCCTCCCTCTCAGTTTTGCTTGTTCAAGCATTCTCCTTTATCGAATACTGAATGTCACTTCATATCTGTTCTTAAACCTCCACTATCTAAACTGCATGCTTTTAATTCTGCAGTTAGCTCCCAAGAAAGACCTTTGTTTTATATATATATATATATATATATATATTCCTCAATCCTTCCTTCTTTGAAAGAACAAGGATAATGCTACGTCCCCCGAAGAACTTCCCCAGAAAGAAGTAATCCTTCTTTTCAAGGCCCATTGAATGTCATCTAAATATTCCTTATGGCAGCCACCGTTACATGGCCTGCACACATTGTTATATTTCATCTTGCCAGAGGGAATGACAGCATCTTGCACCCAAAACTCACGTGTCCTTCAACTTTGCATCTCTAACACAAAAAGCAAAATGCTGTGCATATATTTGGCACTCAATGTGTTTTATAAGGAGTTTGTGGAAGGAATGTTCTATTTAATTGTATGTTTCTCCATTTTCAGCATTTTAGTTTCTTTAATGATTTTAATACTTTATTGGGTTTTTTTGGCCCTGGTTTAGGTTCAGAGCAAATCTGAGCAGAAGATACAAAGATATCCTAGATGCTCCCTGAACACCAACCCCTCAATGTATCACTTCTCTAATTGTCAGCATCCCCGAGAAAAACGATACATCGGTTACACTGAGAAACCGACATTGACACATCATTAGCACCCAAAGTCCCTGGTTTACATTAGGTTCAGTCTTGGTGATATACATTTTATGGGTTTGGACAAATATGTAATAACACGTATACAGCATTGTAGTACACAGAACAGCTTCACTGCCCTTAGTTTCTCTAAGTTCATCCTTCCCTCCCTCCCTGGAAACCACTAATGTTTTTATTGTCTCCATAGTTTTGCATTTTCCACAGTGCCATGTAGTATTTAGCTCTTTCAGAACGCCTTTTTTCACCTAGCGATATTCATTTAAAGTTCTCCTGTGTCTTTTCATGGCTTGATAGCTCATTTCTTTTTAGCGCTGAATAATATTCCACTGTTTGGATGTACCACAGTTTATTTACTCACCAACAGAAAGATATCTTAGTTGCTTCCAGGTTTTTACAGTTATGAATAAAACTGCTATACATTTTCATGAGCAGGTTTTCATGTGGACAGGTTTTCAGCACCTTTCTGTAAGTATCAAGAAGCATGATTGCTGGATGGTGTGCTAAGAGAACATTTAGTGTTCTAAGAACTTCCAGACTGTCTACCAAAGTGACTGTACCATGTTGTAGTCTCACCAGTGAACGTTTATATTGATCCACATCGTCACCAGCATTTGGTGCTGTCGCTGTTTTAGGTTTCAGCTATTCTAATAGGCATGTAGTGGTGTTTCACTGTTGTTTTAATTTGCAAGTCCCTAATGAGATCCGGTGTTGAACATTTTTTCATGTGCCTCTATGACATCTGTTTATCTTCTTTGCTGAGATGTCTGTTCAGGGCTTTGGCCCATTTTTCAATCAGGTTGTTAGTTTTCTTAAGGTTGAGTTTTAAGTGTCCTTTGTATATTTTGGATAACAGTTTTTTATGAGATATGTCTTTTGCAGATAACTTCTCCCAGACTGTCTCTTGTTTTCTCATTTTCTTGGGACTGCCTTTCACAGAGCAGATATCTTTAATTCCAACGCAGTCCAGATTATCAATCATTTCTCTCAAGTATCATGCGTTCGTTATTATATCTAAAAAGTCATACCCAGAGCCAAGGTCATCTAGAAATGGAGTTTTATGGTTTTGCCTTTACATTTAGGTCTATGATCCATTTTTTTTTTCACTATAGTTTTTGAATTTTTTTTTTTAGTGGTTAATCTAGGTTTTCATATATATATATATATATATATATATATATTGACTTTGCCTTCCTTTTTGAAAGACAATTTTGCTAAATATAGGATTCTTGGTAGACATTTTTTTCCCCATCAATTTTGAATACATTATCACATTTGACTCTGTGTTTTCCTAACAAATTTTCATGAATAGGCACTTACTCATGTTGTTTTCCCTTTGGATCATTTTCAGAGGCTTTGATTTTTATTATTGGTGTTTTTTGGCTCATTTTCCCTAGTTTTACTCAGGAGAGGGTCAGCTAAATTCATGCTATCATGCTAATCAATCTCCTCCTGGGCTTTTCCTCTTTACATACGAGAGGCTTGGTTGTCAGGTGTTTTCAATTTTATATGAAGGAGTTGCTTTTGGAGTGTTTCACAAGAGACCCAGTAAGCACTTGAAAAGTCCAGTGTAATTCTCTCCAGACACTGGCAAATAAGAATACAACTCTTTTAGAAAATATAATCATTGCTTCATCTTTTCCTAAGTACTTTAACTCTCTTCAAAAGAAAGTCATAAAGAAAATAAGGTGCTACTGAGAATGCATATATGTGTGTTTATAAATACATGACTTAATTGTAAAACTATATATATATATATA
>NW_017732038.1:741653-755384 GCF_001890085.2 Hipposideros armiger
AGAGAGAGAGAGAGAAAGAAAGAGAGAGAGAGAGATGTCAGAAAGGAGAGAGAACAGAAGAATTTTAAGACGTCTCTCAAAGTTAGGCTCTAACAAGCTGTGTATTTGGACATTAGAAATGAGCACATAATATTTTCACAAATTTAAGTGAATTTGCAATTATTTATCTTGGTGAGATAGAAATGATCCTGAATTGAGAATAAGAGCACATTTAGGTTTATTGCCAGCACTGCCACTATCTGGTCCTGTTAATTTGGACAGGTCTGTAAATATTTATCTGCTTCCTAATGTGTAAAATTACATTAATTAAATCTGAATTACATAACCATACAGAGCCATTATAGGTCTAAAAGTAATAATGCAACACATTATATAAATGCAAACTGTCACACACATCTTGTATTTAAGTAGAAAATGAATCTTCATGGATTACACATGTATTTACTGAGCAGCCACTATTCCAGGCAGACAGGTTTCAGCAGTGAGAAAAATCAATGTCTCGTGGTGATTATCTCCAATGGTGGAGACAGGAAATAAACAAATACACATATAAATGCAATTTAATTTTACGTTTACAAAAGAAAAATATACTATTTAATTCCACCTCATGTTTTATTTTAAGCTGAGCGTGAAAATTCAAATAAACAGTTTTATAATAACACTTTCTTCACCTTGGAGAAATGTTTATAGGAAGGGATGTTTCCTTAGAAACATATATCTGAATATTACACTATTTGGAAAGTTCACAGTTTAATTGAACCACTTTTATTTATGTTGTTTTGATGAAATCTGTGTTGTTTTATAAGTGATTCCAGCTTATCTATAATTCACAAATATTTATTAAGTTCCAACAATGCCAAGACCCTGCTCAGCACAAGTAGAATGAATCCAGAGCCTTCCTGGAGGAAGGCCTGCCCCACGATGGCTGATAAGATCTTAAACACCTCTCATAGCAGGACTCTGATAGGATTACACCAATGTAACATGATAGATGGCAGCCCTTCCGGTAAGAGGTTTTGATAGAAGATGGAGGGAAGCTTAAAGATGGTGCACATTTACATGGGCAGAGCCATAGGATGAATAAAATAAAGAAGGCAGAACTCAGTAATAGTAATCTCTGTAGATGTTTATACATAGTATCATGGAGGTAAATATTTATTCAGTAAAAATATTGAGCTGTTACTATGAGTCCATCACTTTAATTGAGCTAATGATTCAAGACTAATTGGGCATCGGTTGTGCCTGCAAGTTGCTTGCAGTCAATTAGGGAAGGGCAACCATGAAAATACATTAGTATTTCCTACAGCTCTACCCCTTAATAAGAGAGCAGTGTAGTGTCTTGACAGAAAGACGTCCCAAAGAAAAAGAAGCTAATTCCTCATAGGAGGAAAGGAAAGGTTATAGAAAGTAAGCAATTTTGAGCTGACTTTTGAAAGAAGAGATGTTCACCTGAGAGATATGATGGGCTGTGCAGTGGTGATGATGGTGGTAGGAGGGTGTGCAGAGAGTTTTCCAGACAGACAGCAGGGTTAAGCAGTTTTAGCATGCACGCACAAAAACTTTCATGAAGGTAGACTTTAGGAAACACTTTTACTTCTGGTTTTGCAAAATTTCATGAGAATGTGTTTTTGTTATGCTAAGCTAAAAAATATTGCAATTATTATTCTATATCAGATTGCTTTTTACTCAATCCACAGATATAGGACTATAATGTTATATAGAGTTATGCCAAATAAGCTTTACAAAAGAACATTAAAAAATGTTTTGAAAACACAGAGTGAAATTTTGCACACCTTGTAGCACTATTAATGTTACTGAAAGAATTATGAGAAAATATCTCAACCCCATATAACCAAGATATTGGAAATTATTTGAAATGGCAGTTTTCACCAATCTCAGGATGTTTTGTATTATACAACACTATAATATTATTGGAAGCTATCATAGGTTAGCATTGGAGAAAAGATATACAGAATATAAATTCTAACTCTAGGGATCTCTTTTGCACCCTATGAGGTGGACAAACACAGAAGAAGACGTAAAAAGTTGTATAGTATCTGGAGAACATTTTATTGCTATTCTTTCAGCCACTATCACATAAATTCCAGCATATGCTCCAGAAAATCTCAAGTCTGTATGTTTCTGAAATACCTATAAACCTTGACGGGGCTTGATTTTTACTATTAAATCAGAGAAACCACCCCTGTCCATTTAACATCAAACTGCTATTTTTATTGCCAGCTGGTTCAGCAAAGATTGAAGAGTCTTACATGCACCATGGATATTTCTGTTGGTAAATAGGTGGGTGTTCACTTCTGAATTAGCCAAATAAAGCTTGCCAAGCTTGCAAAATCTCCTTCTTTAAAACATGAGTGAAGGGTTGTAAGGCTTTAGTCTATTTCTCACCCTAAATATAATTTTTAAGAACTAATCTTCCATATGTAAGAAATTGGATCTGAAATAAAATTTATTCCCCATTCACAATTTGCTCATCGACTAGAAAGGCACGCCTTTCTCCATTAAGAAGCAATCCAACCACGCAAATGAAGTACAGCCCACTTCCCATTTCCAAAGGTACAGTGAGGAACACGAGTAGAAGAGAAAAGAACTGTGGAAAATCAAAGGGACTCTGGAGGCTTATGCCCAAAGAAGTTTTCAATCACACTTTAAAATTAAGTGTCTCAAATCGGGATTTAATTTACAGTTTAAGATTTAATAACACAGTCATTGCATGTTAATTAAACAGCAATGGATCATTTACCAACCTGTTTAATGAGGTGTAACAACTATTGCATATAAAACATACAGACATTATTATTACATTGCCATTAAACTTCAATAAATCTGTTTGAATAATTATTGGTATTTAAGTGCTATAAAATTGCTAACATAACTACGCATACTTATTTATGTTTAATATGACAAGAATTTCATTGTAGGAATAATTAAATTCACAGGACCACATTCTTACCTTCGTATGACAAATAAAATTCCTATTGGCAACAGTGGGAGTCACAACTCCAGTAAATGAAGAATTCAAGAGGGAAGAATTCAGCCCACACAGAGGGAACTATCTTCATCATTAGCTTTAGAATCTCACCTTTCTTCAGGGGCAAAGCTCACCTTTAACTTAATTAATACATATAATTGGAAGAGAAGGCCCACCGTTATTCTTTTGACTGGAGGATCATAAATAGTTGTACTTCCTCCCTTTTGCTCACAGGGGATAAACTGGAGAGGCCCTGTCTATGAATGTGACCTGAGCTAAGGTGCAGAAAAGCAGTAAATTTTACGTTAGGAGGATTCGGTGAGCTAGCAAGGAGCAAAGGGCCCTGGTGGCTGAAATAAACAGAGGTAACAGGCTCTGTTTGGTGTATATGTTGCTAGGATGCCTGTAAGTGAAGGAAAGTGTGATGCCATCAAGGGCTGGTCTACTCTGAATAATAAAGTACAGCGTTGTGCTGCCAGATACATTCTCTGTGGGTGGAGAGAGCAAAGGGGAAATTTAGCAAGACTGTGGGGGCTATGGAACTCCACATGGGATACTCTTAGTACCAATGACTTGAAAAGCTTGTATGACTAATATCTAATTTTTGGATGATGATGTATAAAGGTCATTATCTTCCCTATCTACCAAGAATTTTTATTAAAAGTTTGCTGTGGTACTCCAGAGAGTAAAAAGGTTATTGTGGTCTCCAGTATGAAGGTGACATTTTATAGAAAGCAGACACTGTGTACTGGAGATAGAGACAGGGTGAGGGGCTCTGCTGAAGCTGGCTATGGGGGCTAAATGCCATAAGGGTAGATGCAGACACTCACAGAACACCATCAACTGTGCAATGGGAGTTCAAACCCTTTTATGTAAATTTTAAGGGCAAGATGCCTTTGTGAAACCTGAAGACGGGAGGAACGCTGGCAAAAAACACTTTATATGCAAATAGGTAACACATACTTGTTAATGTCAGCAGAGATCAACAAGGGTAAGACAAACTCTGCCATCAAGGTAGAGATATGAATTATACAAATAAAAAAAATAGAGAAGGAAAAAAAAGGGTATAGTATAAAGAGCTCCAGGATTTGTGGGAGGATGGGATGAGACAGTGGGGTACAGGGGATTTTCAGGGCAGTGAAATTATGGTAGTGGGTGCATGTTAGTATATATCTGTCCAAACCCACAGGATGCACAACACCAAGAGGGACCACTGATGTGGACCATAGACTTTGGGTGATGATGATGCGTCAATGTGAGCTAATCAGTTATCATAAATGTACTCTGCAGGGGCATGTGCTGATAATGGGAAAAGCTATGTCTATGTGGAGGAGGTGGTATATCTCCACCTGCTGCTCAATTCTCATGTGAACGTAAAATTGCTTTAAAAAATAAAGTCTACTAAACAAGAAAAAAAAAAAGATGAGAGTCTGTGTAAGTACTGATTTTGTGCAAGAGAAGTTTCATGAAGAGGAAATGTGAAAAGCAAGAAAATCAGTCATGCCTGGGAAGGCTTTGTAGAGTAGAAATTTGAATTATGACATAAAGAGCAGAAAGTGGCTAAGGAGAGGTGAATAGATGAGGTGATTTCAAGACAGAGAAAGAGCTTGAGAGACTGTAAGATGATGTGTGGCAACATGTCTTAATATAATAGAAAATTACACAGATTAGAAAATGGGATCTTTAAATAAATAGATAAAATTCTAGTGTTCTTATTAGGGTAGATACAATGGGGTCATTATTAACTACCTTGTTACTGAGAAAAAAAGGTTTGGATTCCCTATTACAAGAAGCGTCGGGCCACTGATGGATTTTGAGACAAGAAATGCCATGTCAGCAAATAACTTCCTATCTACAGTTTTGTTCATCAACCTGTTCGTTATGATTATGCAGACTCCGACAGTTACTTGAGTAAATTGTTTTATCATCTTCTCTTCCTTATACGGCTCATTAGTTTCTGCAAACAGGCCACTATATGTCTTACCTCCTGTTAGCTTATGCAGATTCCTTGTCCTAGAATGTCCTTGCTACTTTGCAAAGTTCATAGTGACCTACTTGTCATTCAGATGGGGTTGCGTGCAGCCTACTTTGGGAAACTTGATGATTTACCAGGTCCTTGGTAGGCTGGGTAGAATGGAGCAGCCCCTGCTTTAAGCTGCCTCTCACCCTGTATTCACTACTCCCCTGGCACCTACAAATGTTATGGCATGCCACTGTTTGCCTTCTATTTCTCTGTTTAGGCTAAATACCTTTGCTAATAGATCCATGTATTATTATATTCATCTAGTACTATGTCTCTCTCTATATATATTTTATTTAAAACTTTCCCCAGATTTACTGAGATATAATTGACGTATAAAACTGTGTAAGTTTAGGATGTATAACATGTTGATTTGATATGTTTCTATGTTGTAAAGTGATGACCATCATAGTGTTAGCTAATACCTACATCATATCACATAATTTTACATTTTGTTTTCATGATGAGAACATTCAGGGGTGTACTCTCTTAGCAACTTTCAAGTATATAATACAGTATTATTAACTATAGTCATCATGCTGTACATTAGATCCCCAGAACTTATTCATCTTATAGCTGGAAGTACGTCCTCTTTCACTAGCACCTTCCTTTTTTCCCCACTCCCAGCTCCTGGTAACCATCACTCTAGTCTCTGTTTCTGTGAGTTGGCATTTTTAGAATCCACATATAAGCGCTATCACACAATATTTGTCTTTCTCTATCTGACTTATTTCACTTAGCATAACACCCTCAAGTTCCTTCCGTTTTGTTTAAAATGGCAGGATGTCTTTCTTCCTCATGGCTGAATGCTATTCCAACATAGAGGGCACCTCAATTCAGCTGTGTAAGAACTTCAGCAGAAAACCCAGCCAATCCCACAGAGCATTCTGACTTATCAAACTGTAAGAGAATAAATGGGTATTGTTTTAAAGGTGCAATGTGTCTGCTAACGTGATACACAACAATGGAAAAGTAATACACGAAATTTACACTTTTTAGTTTTACAACAATGTCATAAGAAATGTATTATGGACAGATTCTTAATAAATTTGATATAAATAAACAAACCAGCTATTCATCTGGCTTATAAAGAGCTGGGTTTTTCATGACTGCAGGAATTAATTTCTGATTTATGAGAAGTGTTAAATGTCAAATTAGTTACGTTTTTGCTTCACAAGTGGTATTAGCAGAGAGCAGTTTTCTCCTGGTTCAGGCTGGACTGTTTCTATTCTCAAATAGGAGATACTTCTTTCCTCACAGGGAATAGAATTATCAATATAGATATGTGCCTGGCTAGAGGAGCCAGCCAGAAAAGAGGTCTTGTGTAGCAGATATCAGAAGTCAGATCAATTTCAGTGTCTATAAATAAAGTTGTATTGGAACCCTCCACCCCACACACACACACACAAAAGTCCTATCAGATAATATAAGTTACCAAAAGGAAGGCCCATGACAATAACCAGCACGGGTTGGTAGAAAGTGGACATTGCAGAAGAGTGTACAGGAACTAAAAGAAACGTGAGACTGAAAGAGGACCTCTCTTATTCTCCAGAGATTTTAAGAAAAATCTTTGATCTATCTTTTCCAGATATCTTACAAAAGGCAATCACTGAGTTTGCTTTAAGTTCAGTGTTTCCATTAAGCCTAGTTAGAGTGGGCAATTGAAAAAATATCTGTTAGGAGCCTGGGGATATAGGAATCGCAGCAGTTTCTAAAATAAATGAATAGAGAAGAAGAAAACACTAGAGGAATTTTAAAGATAAAACTTATAACAGGAGAGAAGTATGGGGAAAATAGATATTCAGATTGTAAAGAGCAGGTTCCTTAAATGTTTTGAAAAGGTATGGACCACCGCCCACAGAGGGTAGGATGCATTGAGGCATCAAATACCTAAGTACCAGAAAGATTGTTTGGGGAGCTGTGCCATCTGCCTCAGGCAGGTCAGCCAAAGACAGCTTTAGGTAATATAGAGCCTTGGAATGAAAACAAACGGGGTGGGGATGAGGGAGAAGGGGAAGGGAGGAGACAAAACAAATTGGTAACTACAATATGGTCTCAGGAATAGAGAAGACAGTTTGGGGAATATAATCAATAATGTTGTAAATATTTCTTAGGGGGCCAGATGGACTCATGTCTTGTGGGGGAGACCACTTCATAGACGGTGTAGAGGCCTGACCACCATATTGTATTTCTGAAGCTGATGTTGAATAATATAACATGTCAGCTATAATTATATATACATATAGTCACAGGACGAGGAGTAGAGAGTGGGAATGGAGTCAATGGAATTGTAATAGATAAGCATGATATCCGGGGTGGGGGGCGCAGTGGATGGGGGGAGGGGGTTGTTACTTTGTGAGGGTGAAAAGGATAACTATTGCATTGTTCTGTACACCTGAAACTAGCAATAAAATAAACAAACAAATAAATAAATGAACAACAACAACAACAACAAACAAAAACAACAACAAAAAAGAAAACAAACCCCAAAGGAGGGAAATCATCCCTCAGCCATAATAATGCCAGTACTGTTACTCTTTCACACAGGTGGTTGGTGAGGGGTGTGGTGGAGAGGAGAGAGAAATAGAGAGAGAGAGAAACAAGGCATGCTAATTAGAGTAATCGACTTTGGTAATGGAAGAAGTTTGTGTTTTCTTTGGAAGAAAATTAATACTTACTGCACAGACATATATGCCTAGTTAGCTTAGAAGGAAACGAGGCTTGGTATGGTTGGTGGATTAAATTAACTGGAGTCTGAGGTGCATTCCCTATTTTATAGGATCAGGATCCAACCTTTTCCCAAGCAATACAAGCAGTCCCCTTGGCTTAAAAAAATACCTATACCATCTGGATAAAGCAAAGAGAGCTAAATGTACAAACTATAAAAAGTGCAAGAATGTCAAGACTCCTTCCTCATGGAGAATGAGCTGCTGTTTCCCAAAGGAGGAGGATGAGGACATCAAATCAGAGAGAGGGTGGGAACATCACGTTAGAGAGACATTATGAAGTAATTCAAATGTCAATCATTATGCTTGTAGCAAGTACATGCTTTGGAGAGCTACTCTGCTCTAACACATTTCAGTGGCAGGCAGATTGCAAAGAGCAAGTTGAACAACCAAATCCAGGCCCAAAAAGATTAATATTTCCTAGGACAAAAAACCCATAGAGATTAACGGAGCCACAGGGAGTCGCAGTTGAGTCTAGCTCTTGAGGAATAACAGAAATGAAAATTACTAAAAGGAGATTGAAAATAGGCTCCACTAAGCTGTACAGGAACTCTGTGCAAAGGAGAAAAAGTTTCTCCTCTTAGGTGTAAGGTTGGTTGAGGAATGGTGGCTAGTAATGTCTTTTACAAGGGAAAAAAAATAAAAACATCTTTTCTCTGAGTAGTTACAAGGCTTGAGGCATTTGTATGATGCACAAAATGTATGACAGTTTAGTGTTTACAGTGGCCCTGCCCAGGGAGAAATGCTCTATAACACCTATGTTGGGGTTCTGATTTATGTGGAAACACAGGCTTTTCTGAGCAGAAGAGACACACGTGTTAATCGGGAGCTGAGCAAAGCTGCCTGCTGCCTATGGCCTGGTGCTTCAGCGCTGACAATGTCAGCATGAAGGCAGGACCCACAACCTTTATTGTAAGACAGTACACGGACCACCCGGCGCAGGGTTCAAACCACAAAAATCACTAGACCAGAAGCGGTAAACCAGAGGGAGCGCGATAATCGTGAGAGCAATAAGCCTCCTATAAAAATGAATGAAATCTATTGGTAAGTTTAATAAATGTCTGTGAAAAAAGAAAACAAAGACTATGACATGTGGTTTAAAACACAGGTTAATTTAAAAATGAGGCCAGGAATACCGCAATTGTGTAGGACGAGTGATCAATAGGTAGCTAATGTTTGTTAAGTTCCTTGTGGGCTGAACATTTCAGGATGGCCGCTGGGAAAGTTGTAAATGTAATTTGAAGCCTCTCTAGTCAGCAGAGGACTGGAAAGGGGAAAATAGGAAAGTCTGTCTATTCAACGTTGACCAAGCACGGGGTGGAAAGGATGGGAAGACAGTGAATCATAGGATCATTACTTCAGTCAGATTGCAGGAGGGTATTGCTGTGCTACAATGTGACACCCGCATCTCAGCAGTATCTACCAATAAAGGGGTATTTTTTGCTCCTGCTAAGTGTTTAGTGTGGGCTGACCTTGGCTTGGCTCCAGATAACCTTCACTCTGTGACTCAGGCTGAATGGAGAGGTTATATAGGGAATTTTAGTCTTGTGACAAGGAAGGAAGAGATTATAACAAATCACTCTCTGGCCCATAATGCTTCTTCTTAGAGAGGTCAGGTGTTGCCTTCACTCAAATTGCATTGGGTAAATCAGGTCACTTGGCAATAGTGACATCAGTGGCACTAGAAAGTATAATGGTGGAAGGTGGGGCACCATGGTGAAGGCGCTTCCAGAAGAGGCAGCAATGGTTTAAAAAGTATGACACTGGTCAAGAGCAGACACACCAGATGGCATTGCAAATGAGTCAGATATATTGATAAGCACAGTAAAAGTAACCAGATGACAATAATCTATTCAAAGACAGGGTTTACTTTTTTTTGTTAAAAGTAGTGACACTATAGGCTCCTTTAAAAAATCCTGAGACAAAAGTGGATAGAAAGTCTAAAACTAGGTTAACTGGAAAACATAAGCCAATAAATTACCAAATAAAAGCTGCTATAGTACAAGCAATAACAGATAAAAAAATAATTTGTCAATAAGTTTTAATCAAAATGAAGTGAGTCACTAAAGAAAATATTCACCAAGAAAATATAAAAATCACCATAAAGCACAGCTTTAAAAAGTCAAAGCAATAAGTAGAAACCAACAAATTCTGCAAACATAGGCGATTTCAATATATCTCTCTCAGGAGCTGATGATGCAATAAAATTTGATGAGTATAGTAAATTTGATAAGTAAAATTTTAAAAGTTTCTTACATAAATATAGATATATACATGATAGATTAGATAGATAGAAAGATAGATGATAGATAGATAGACAGATAGATCTAACATAGATTTATATCATCCTCCACCTATCCAATTAGATTATAAATTCAATTAAAGGATACACTGAAATTTATACACATTGACCTAAAACTAAATCAAAGAGTAAATTCAAATAGATTTCAAACAACATGACAATATAATAATATGATCTCTGACCTCAATGCAATTAAATTAGGAAATAAATACTAAAAAACTTAAATCTATCTATCTATCTATCTATCTATCTATCTATCATCTATCTGAATATGCAAATTAAATGTATTTAGAATTACATGCAAATAAAATGGCTGCATTGCTAAAGCAGAAGGATGAGTAAAGTGATCCTTTGGGGCAAAATAGCTGAAGAGAAAATTTACAGAAAAAGTATAAAAAAATGCAATCTCTTTTCACAAAAATTAGTTTGCCAAAGAGTCCTACAGTGCCAAGAGTTAGGGTGCACTGGGGCAAGGGAGCCCTCAGCCATAGATAATGGGACATAAGGCAGCCTCACCACTTTAGAGAACACATGTAACTATACCTGATAAGGATGAGGTGTGCACACCCCACAACCTGGATGTATAGCTTCAGAACCTCTTACACAAGTGCCCAGGGAGACATCTGAAAGAATGTTCATTTTCATATTATTTGAAGCAAAAAAATTCCCTCCAAAACCCAGGATGTCTACTAATCAAGGAACTCATATATTATGAAATGTTCATGAATTACAACTCAATTAATCAGCAATTGAAATTCATGAATTAGAGCTGCATGATCAAATGTGTAAAATTTTGAAACAACGTGCAGTGAAAATAAGCAAGTTGTGGAACGATAACCACTATAGTACATGAACATTTATAAACATGGATAAAACATTCAAGCTATATTGTTGATTGTGCATAGGCATTCATGGATTAAAACACAACAAAATAAGAAGAGCAGTTACATTTTTCAGGACAAGGCTGGGGAATGTGTTTAGGGAATTACACTCAGGGGTTTATATAATAATTGTATTCATAAGATCTTGTTTCTGAAAAACTAAATGAAAATAAAAATATTTGAAGCAAATATAGCAACAGATTAAGATTAATGTGGATGGAGGGTACATGGTTGTTTTTCATCATAGTTTCTTGCATTTTCTGTAGAAGAAAAATATTGTATGAAGCAGGTAAAGAGGAAAGGCTACAGAGTTGGAGAGAAGGCTCAACCTAGAGGCCTCGCAGGGCCTGGTGCCTTTTATGGTTCGACCAAGCATTCGCCATCACCCATCATTATCCTGTCATGGCTGAATCGAGCTTTAGCCAGGCTCTTCTCCACATAAGACCCTGAGCTTATCTTTCTGCCAAGTTTAACCAAACTCTAACATGCCGTGGTCCACATACTTGACCCTGCTTTTAGTACACTTGCTACTGAAATTGTAACTGGGGTTAGGTTTGTGAGAAGAAAGTGCAATCATTTGTTTAAACTATCTGCCTGAATGCATTACAATTATGGAAAGTTTTGTTTTTGTTTTGTTTTTTTTGCCACAGAGATAAGATGACCATACATTCTGGTATGCCTGGGACACTTCATACTATAATAGTTTATACCTACTGTAGATTGGTTAACATCTATTAATTTATTTTTAGCAACTCCTCACTCTTATTTTCAAAGAGGTCTTAGTTTAGATGACAAATGATATAGTCAGCTTAAAAACATTTAGATTTGAATAGATTCTATAACTTACAGTGTAAATTTAAATGAAAAATTTTTTTCCAAAACACAAGCTCATAGATACAGAGAACAGATGGGTGATCGGCAGAGGTATGTGTGGTGATGGTGGGGAGGGGAGGAGGAGGGGACGATAGGTAAAGGTAGCCAAAAGGTACAGACTTCCAATTATAAAATAAATAAGTCACGGGGACATAATTTATGGCATGGTGACTGCAGTTAATAATACTCTATTGCATAATTGAAAGTGGTTAAGAAAGTAGATATTAAAAGTTCTCATCACAAGAAAAAGGATTCATCACCATGTATGGTGATGGATGTTAAGTAGACTAATTGTGATGATCACTTTGCAATATATAGAAATACAAATATTTATGTTGTACACCTGAAACTAATACAATGTATGTCAATTATAGCTCAAATAAAATTTTTAAAAAATGTAAAAGTGTCCAGAAGATAAATCTAATACAGTGCCCAACTCCTCTCCTGTGCTCAGCTTTGGCTTGGGTGAAATTCTCCACAGGGAGAGGCTGGGGTGTGCTCTCTCACTTCCCTTCTCTCGTTTCTGCTATGTTTGCGTGGGAGACTAAGGAGAAAGCTGGTCAAGGTCAAGAACTAATCTGAAAGCTTTTGTAGTCTGCTGTTGGCTGTAGTTGCTTTGGGTGACACTGGCTGGGCCCTGAGGTGTAGTACAGTTCCCTTGTCTTCCTCTAGTGTGTGTGCTTCGCAGAATTTTGCTTGGATGGGACAGAACCTCACCAGGACAGTTCCTTGAAGTGACAAATCCCTTCTGGCTAGACATCTTTAAATGATGATTGAGGGGCAGGAGTAGCAGGAAAATTTAATAATCTCTTAATAAGCCCTGAACTGGTTTTCAGGTCTCAAGGTGCTGACCACTCTACAGTTTGGAGGATGCTTGAAACTTCTCTGCTTTCATCTTTCATTTCAATGAAACAGGAAATGCCTACTAGAAGAACATTCTGTTGACAGTCAAGACTGGATGTCAGAAAAAGACAAAGAAGCTAATTCAGGATCACCTGCTAGATTTTGATTCCATAATAGTGCTAAAGGTTGCCTGGCACTCCCTCTGGACCTAACAGATGGTAATCATTTACCCACCAACTGATAATTGAGCAAACATGAAAGTTCTGACTTCCATCTCTGCCGTTATATGGGCAAATAGCCCCTCTTTCAGAAGAGCAAGACGGAGCTCTCTCAGAGCTTAAAAACGTAAATTCAAAAAAGTGTTTAGATGTTAACTAAAAGTCAATCTTAGTTTGCTTGCCTTTTTTTGTTTGTTTGTTTGTTTGCTTGTTTTTAATGACTTCATGACTCTTTGTTAACATAAACAGGAGAGAATTGACCGTTTTTTTAATTTCGCAGATAAGAACACATCTGAGTATAAAGAATAAGTAGACATTTGGACAGAAAATACTCACTTGTTTCACTGGATAAATGACTTGGATGAATATACGGATAATCTTTACCATGATGCCAAAAAATCCTAAACAATTGGCAGTGTCTACTATGTTTGGAGTTAGCTACGGGGAAAAATATCTTGGACAAAGGTAACATGATTTTATTACTTCTGTTCAGTGACTTTTCTTGGTGGATTCTGATTATTAAGGCCTAGACAGTCTTGACAAGAGCAGGCTGCCATCTTATTTGATAGTTTAACTGTGTTTCTAAAATTACATAAAGAACAAAATAATGCAAGAGAAAATATAGATTTAATATCCATGGGCATATACAGAAAAAGTGTGTGATTATATGTGATTATCCCAGCTAATAAAAAAAGTTTAGATTGTAACTGTTGATAATTTATTGTTTTTAAACTAGAGTACTGTCTATTGACTGGTCATGGCCTAAATAATCATCTTAAATAAAAATATATTAATGATAATCTGATTTTCACAAAACATATATATATATAATTTACATATATACATATACATATATGTGTATATATATGTATATATACA
>NW_017732038.1:761723-785721 GCF_001890085.2 Hipposideros armiger
ATATATATATACACACATACACTAGCTAAATAATTCAGAGTAAGCAATAAGAATAATACATGCTTTGGTTTAGGATAAGTGGTCCTAATTATCCATTTTGCTTGTCTACATTGATTAAATTACCTTAAAAATAAAAAAAATAAATAAAAAGGACTTGTGTGTTTAGTGCTCCATGTCTCCATGTGTTCTTAGACTAAAGTTCAAGTAAGGTAGAATGGATATATTTTCATATCTAATTCTTTACAGATTTAAAAAAAAATGGTCAAAATTTGCAAATTGGAGTTCAGAATTGTCTGAGTTATTAAAAAAAATACTTCGGGTCTTTTAAAAGTCAAAATACCTTTATCCCTGAGAACTTGTGCTTTTAATTTGCAAAATCATACTTTCGAAGGAAACTTAATCTTCTAATTTCTCATTTATTAACACTGAAATTCTTAAGATGTTATTTTGTAAAATTTATTTTAAGTTTAAGGACCCTTTTGAGGATTCTAGTTTGAGGTTCTATGAAGAATCTTTTATTTTAAGCCACTTTTCTAAGGGCTTGTTTTTGCCAAGCACAAGTAACCTTGAACAACAGCAACAAAAATTTCCACATTTAGTTGGAGAAATTAAACTACTCACTTTTAAGTCATTTTTAAAGTTGGTAAAATATTTTTTTCCAGCCTAAAATCATTGATGTTGATGGTGAGAAAACAAAGATTTTCAGCCAGGTAGCATAATCCAACGCTGAAGAGTTATCAACTAACAGTGCTCATAGTCGTTAAATTAAATCAAGATGACACTCTATATTTGATTATATGAAGCATTCCTGCATTTACCCTCTCATATTTTACGATGCTATTCTTCAAGCTCAAAATAATATATGTGATTTTTTGTTTAGTCTCCACTCTATTGTTAAGGCTCATCTCAAATTAACATGTAACCTTCCTTATTTATTCCTCATTCTCTTCAATGAAATCCTGTCATAATAGCATTCAGTAAAATTCACTTTAACAACAGAATTTATTTTCTTTCTTTCTATCATTCACATAGTATTGCTATTGTCTTCCCATAAATAGTGTAAGTTCTTTGGGGGAAGGGATTTTTATCTTCTACTGTGCCCAGTACCCAGGCTGCTTTCATTTTTTTTTTATGTTGAGATTATGCCATGTTTGGCAATTGCTATTAAATCAATATATAATAATAAAAGAGCAAAAAGACTTTAGGAAGTCTTGGTGATGATGTAAAGAAGGTTCAGCGTTTCCACATGGCCCTTAATAACATATAAAGTAGTTATACTGAATAAACAGTTTGCACAAAACTACAGAGGGGCAGGTTTGTACCTATGCCCCTGGTTGTTTCTTTATAAGATAAGGGTTCTGCGGGTGGCTCAGTTGGGTAAGAGCATGAGCTCTGAGCAACAGGGTCACCGGTTCAATTCCCACATGGGCCTGTGAGCTGTGTCCGAGTTGAGCTGCTGCTGAGCTGCCAACAGGTGTCAGGATGGCTCAACTGGTGAGAGCACGTGCGCCTAGCAACTAGGTTGCTGGGTTCAACTTCCGCATGGGATGGTCAGCTATACCCACCCACAACTAAGATTGAACACGACACCTTGTGCTGAGCCACTGCGAGCTGCTGATGGGTGGCCAGATGGCGAATGGACTTGGAGCTGAGCTAGCTGTGCCCTCCACAACTAAGATTGAAGAACAACTTGGCTGTTCTTCTTCCCCAATTCCCCAACATTGTTCCCCTTCCCCAATTCCCCAATTCCCCAATAAAATCTTTTTTTTTAAAAAGGATATAAGGGCTCTGGTACTGGCTCATCCTCTGCACATGTGACCTTGACCAAGTCACTTGATCATTATTGGGATTCAGTTTCTTCAACTATAAAGTGAGGAAGAGGAAGTTGACCTAGATTTGTGGTTTTCAAGCTTTCCTACTAAGTGACCCAGGAAAGAGTCTAAGGTAATCTTGGAGATGGGAGGGGGAAGCTCACAGGTAGGACTCTGGCCTTCTGTTTCCATTTCAACAAGAACAAAATGCTGTCTTTCACTTGAAACATTGTATTTTCCCATATGGCTTTCTTTAGAAGGAAAAAAGTATTTCAAAGCTAAAAACAAGTTTACAAATGATTAAAACACTGCCTATAACAGTCCTTCCTACTTTAAGATCAGTAAATCTAGGTTTTTGTCTTTAACCCAAGGGAACTTGTTTCTGGAAACCTACCCATGGCTTTAGTCTCTGCTGTCCTTCATGAGTCTCTACAAATAATCCTCTGATTTTGCACATCAGAACAAGGAGGAAGAAAGCGCACGTACTCCAGCAATGAAAACTGTCTCTTTATGTTATTTCTAAAAATAGAGTAAGTCAAATGCTTATTCCTTACCATTTTTTCCAGATATACTTTTAAACTTTTTATGTCTTTCTGACAAACTCCTCCAATTAGGTCTATTTGCCCAATAGGGAATTTACCAGTCTCTCTTTACTCCATTGAACCAGTCTGTTTCTCACTAGGGTACTTAGGGATTAAGCAGTAATATTCCAGTGAAAGGGATCAGTTTTTCATAGATATTTCTCTATTATGGATAGCCATTGTCTTTAATGGTGTGGATCTAAATTTGAAACACAAAAGAACATTTGTACTTCTCACTCTTTAAGTGAACTTTAAATTTTTTTAACAAAAACCTAAGAAAGTACTAAATTAGCCCAAACTCCATAAACATGTTCCACAACCAAAAGAAATAAGAGTGAATCCTTGAGCCCTTGTGTAGTTAAACATCCATTTTGTAACTCAGACTTCTCCCTGTACTGAAAAATGCATATGACATTTTCCAGGGCTGTCATTACAATGATAGTGTACACACTTTCATCAACAGTGTATTTACTGATGAAGACAAATGTGATAAAGGTAATGTAGAAATTCTTCTCTATCTCTTATTTTGTTTTTCATTAGAACCGACCACATATGGTGATACACTGAAATAGGAGGCATGTGTTATACATACACACACACACACACACACATATAAAAGCGCATGCTCACACATGCGTGCATGCATCATACATACCTGCGCACATAAGCAAATATATGTCAGCATTATTCTTTTTATGGTAAACTNCCACCTGTTTGTCACTATCTGAAAACCACTGTTGATAAGCTTTGCTGTTTTATAACATGCAAAGTTAAATCTGGTCCCTATTATTGGTGGCCAAATGGAATAATCATCTTTGATTGTGCTTTTAACCTTCTTTTCTAAATGGAGTGACTCAGGTTTACTTTATAGTTATGATACTCTCATGCCCTAAAAAGATTAGCAGTGATATTTACCCAGAGACCCAAGCTGATTTAAAATTTTGTCTCAATTTCAAAAACTATGTGACATGTTTTCTATAGTGAAGGCAATGGGGCAAAATGTTGGGAAAGAGGGTTAGTTAGCCAAGGAAAAGTGGGTGCTAAATGCTTGAAAGCTGTGATGATATTGCTGAAAAGATCATGAACTAAAAATAAAAGTCTGGCTGATCATTTAGGAGAACAACTGCAGCAGACTGAATGAAAGTATTTAAACAGGAATTCAGGAAAAATTAATAAAAGGATTTAGAGGAATAAATGGCCTAATCCAAGAAATATGTTTAAAATCATTACTTTTAACTATTATAGAAACTTCAATAGTTAAAACTTTTGAAATATATCCATATAAAAATATAAAAATGACATGTAACTGGGCAAAAATGCAAATGGATACATGAAGTAGCTTTTATATGCCATCTTGGTGGAGTCGTGTTTATCTGGACTAAATCTTTAATATATACCTCTCAATGCAAATTGGAGACAGTGTTGCTATAAATATTTAAGTGGTATCTGTTTTCCAAGACAGAAAGAACAATTTACTTTGCCGCATTATGGACATTTCTTATTTAGAAAGTGCATGATGGAAATGAAAGGGCGCGTTTTAGAAGGAAAGCAAATTCGCATCTTAATGCAATGTCGGCTGCTGTCCTGTGATGTGTTTTACGCTGACATTTCCTGTGGTCATAGACACTCTCTACCGCTGAAGTATGAACACATTTTGTTTCTTTCCTCTTTCCATCATGTACTTCATGGTCAGATTTTCATGCTTTAATTACTTATTGGAAAAGATTCAATACCATAGGAAGCTTATTTCATAATTTTAGGAAAATAAAGTACTATAGAAAGCTATTCTGCACACTGGGGCAATTTGAGGTTCTTAAATTTATGTTTCTTCCAAAATTGCACCATTTAATGCAGAAAAATAGCTTAAGTACAAGGCTTAATGCCATTCATTCAGGAGGTGCTTAACAAATACTTGTTGAGTTGAATATTCTACTAGAGGCAATGGTATATAGCGAAATAGGCTCAGGGTTAAAGGAAGCAAGTTAGATCCCAGTTGCAGTTCTAAGTGGATGGGAGACTTAAAAAAGTTAACCTACCTACACCATAGTTTTCTTGTCTCCAATATGAAGAAACTGACCTGAATCACTTCTAAGATTTTTGTTTTGTTTTGTTTTGTTTTGTTTTTAGCATTCTAGGGATTCAAGAGTCTGCATCTTTCATATGTCTAAACATTATTTGTCTGGAAATGTCCCTTTAAACAGACANACATGCAGGAAAAAATGATTTCCAACATGTACAACAGAGTACATCAGACAGTAAAGATAGCAGAGAAGAGATGCAGAAATTCGGGGGGGGAATGTGTGGGAGGGCGAGCATTTTTCAATTACCCCATTTTGTGTTAAGTAGCTGCTTGAAACGTCCTTTTGGACAGTGCTTTAGAGTGTTATAAACTAAGGGCAGATGGAAGTAAATGGCTGGAATTCTTCCATTGCCGCCCCCTCCCCCCCAGCTATGGCACACAGCTTTGGGACGCTGCATTCCCCCCGCCTGCCTCTGCCATTCCCCAGGTGGAAGGTTAGTACTCAACACCTGTTCTGCGGCCGCCATGGCCGCTGCAGTGCCTACGCTTAGAAATGCCAGGGGTTTTGCATCGTTTATTAATTACTTAATCAATAAGCTCTGCAAATGGTGCTCACAATTATCCCAGAAGGTCACTGAAAAAGTAAAGGAACGTAAGGTCCCAGGGTGATGAGGACCAGGCTCACGCCCATTTGTCTGAAGCTACATGACAAGACGCTATTTTTTATTTCTGCCTTGAATTCAAATGAACAGTCTGCTGAAAAGATTCTGTTGAAGAATGAATCCGTAATAGAGGGATTTACTTCTTCTCCCTTGGAGTTGTTTCTTTACTGCCACTGATATTGATTAATGGCATATGAATACCTTAAGCAACACTGCTATTATTTGACTACCTTCTCCCTAGAGCACATTAGTATCATGTTAATGACTTGTATTTCCCAACACTCAAGAGTCAAGCAAGCGATTTAGAAACTACAGGTTATATATAGAGAAACTCAAGAAAGCAAGTAAAAAACAATGTGTACAGTATGTTCTCGCTTGTGGAAAAAAATCTCTGTGTACATTGCTTTTTTTTCTCTGCAGTCTGACTTTCTATATATAGAACAGTTTCTGAAAAACTCGATTCCTTTTTGAATGTTGACAAATGCAAGACAGGCAGACAGATAGATTAGATGATAGATGATACATAAATAGATAGATGATTGATAGACAATGAGAGGTGATAGGTAATAGATAATAAGTAGATGATAGATAGATGATAGAGATAGGTACCTGAATATATTCCTTATATTCTTAAAGTATAAAGAGGAGCCATTCATTCTCATAATTACTTTTTTGCTTTTAGTTAGCTTTCTGTTGTATAATTTACAATAAAATGTGTAAGTCTCACTGCACAATTCTATGAGTGTTGTCAATCTACCACAATCTGACGCGGAGCTACACTATTCATATAGCAGCAACCAGACATGTGGGGTTCGAGCGCTAGGAACACTGGTGCGACGCGGAGAATATCATTTTGGATGTATCNGTGAAGATGGTAATGAATTATCCACAGATTTTGACAATCCATGAATAATGTAAGATGCTGATGTTGCTGAAACTATTAAAGGTAGACCAGATGCTGTGGCAGTGACTTACTGGAGAAGACTGGTTTGCAGCAACATCATCGAATAAAGAACATGGTGTCCTGGGGCATCTGTACACTGGACTCATTTTTAGGGGGGCAGTTTTTAGGACAATCTCTTTTACTAACTACTACTCTAAATATAGATAAGCTGAGAGGAGTTCTGGTGAATAAAAAAGGAATGAAACTTGGTTCCAGAATGCAGTAAAAATTAAGAAGACATTTAAAGGCTCTTAAAAGGACATTCCGTATAGTACAAGGGCGCTTCTTTTAGGGAATTGTATAAAACCACAATGTGTGATATTGTTAGGTAGTGAGGTTCTCCAGAAAGCAATCCCAAACAAGCACAATGGCACAATTTTACTGGAGATTTTGTAGCGCCTGAGAAACCTGTGCAGGAAGCATTTTACCTCCAGGGTTCTCTCGGAAAGAGGGTCAATCCAAGTCCTTAATTTCATTTCTCAGAGCTTCAGTTTCCTGATTGGTAAAAATTGAATCCAATCCTCACTAAATCTCTAAGAGCCTTTCTAGCCCCAAAGATATGTGATTGTGATGTAATCAATTATTTTCTATTGGTCAGTCCTGATGCCTTTCTATCTCCAAATAAATGAAGGATCATTGCCTAATTGATGTAAGACTGATAGTACTATGAATACAAATTGTTTCTGAGAGTAGTATAATGGAGCATATAGCATGGATTTACTTTTCCAAATATGATATTTACAGTTGAGAGTTTTATGAAGTCAAGGATAGGGCAAGATACGATAACTGACACCAAGAAATAACTTGGACCCATAATATATTTTCTACACACACCACAACACACACACACATACATGTGTGCACACACATATATACCCACATATCTAGTGTGGATGCATATAATACACAGAGCTGTATAACATATTTTGTCATCTAGTTACAAACTATGAGGTAAGGTTTGTGGAAAAAGGCCCCCAAATAATAATATAATAGCAAAAATAATTATCATAAATAGCAGTAATAGTAGTACCACTAGGATATTAATAATTAGCATTTTATAAGAAAAGACCCGGGAGCGGGAGCTCTGAGCAATAGGGTTGCTGGTTTGAGTCCTACATGGGTCAGAGAGCTGTGCCTGAGCTGAGCTGCCACTGAGCT
Organism: Hipposideros armiger; assembly: GCF_001890085.2. Taxonomy (NCBI): domain Eukaryota; kingdom Metazoa; phylum Chordata; class Mammalia; order Chiroptera; family Hipposideridae; genus Hipposideros; species Hipposideros armiger. The sequence goes on from NW_017732038.1 coordinate 768,899, forward strand.
GCCAACAGGCAGCCGGGTGACTCAGCTGGTGAGAGTGCATGCTCTGAACAACAAGGTTGCCAGTTCAACTCCCGCATGGGATGGTGAGCTGTGCCACCCCCCACAGCTAGATCGAAAGTAGCAACTGGACTTGGAGCTGAGCTTGCGCCCTCCACAACTAAGTTTGAAGGACAACAACTTGACTTGGAGCTAATGGGTCCTGGAAAAACACAATGTTCCCTTCCCCAATTCCCCAATAAAATCTTAAAAAAGAAAGAAAGAAAAAGGAAAAATCCTCATATAGCATTCACTATGGGCTGGAAACTGTTCTACACACTTTACATATGTTTACTCATTTTGATATTCATGACAACACTATGTTATAGGCACTACATTATGTATATCTTTTTCAGAAAGAGAGACATATAAATATCAAGAGAATGCCATTTACTGTGGTTTAAAATGTGCTGGGCCCTGTTACACATTTTAAATACTCCATATTCCACTCAATCTCCACAGCAACCCTGACTGGTAGATAATGCATTTTCTACTTTGTGGATGAGGAAACTGAGGCTCAAGACATTTAAATGACTTGCCCAAGTGCAATGGTTAGATTTTATAAAAGAAGGTATTTAAACCAGATCTATTTGCTTTATAATCAGAGTTTTTAACCACACTACTTGGGACTTCCCAAGGTCACTTATTTTTAATAGGTATAGTAATTCAATATCTGGCATGGGAGAAGATAAAATTGCGTGGTTAGGAAGAATATTTTATAGTGTTAACCACAAGTCAAGCTTCTTCAGATACCAGTGAAACCACTTTACTTTCTAAGGTAAGGTTTACATTTGATCCAAGGCTGATGGCCCACAGTTAAGTTGAGATATTAAGTTGAATCATGTGAAACTGCCGATACGTGATCATTCCTGACCAATAAAAACTGTGATTTCATAATTTAACTTAATACATGGCCCCTCTAGTAGATTTTGAGCAATCATTTGCAAAGTCAATTAAATACTAGTTGTTGATTGATTGATAAAGAGAAAGCCCCTTGGCAGCTAATTTGTAATATATACTTTGATTGTATTAGAATTTAGCTCTCCTTGGCATTATTAAATTCAATGATTCAAGATTTGAAACGCAGACTTTGCCTATTTGTTTAGCACTCTTTACATGAATGGTTCTAAATTACCAAATGCCAGGGGGCTTCAGAATTTAATAATTTTCCTTCCTTGTGTTACTAGACCCTACATACCCAATATTCCTGTTTTTACTCTGACAAGGAGCCCCACACACCAACAAGCACAAGAGATGGGGCAGACGCCTAGTGCAGGCCCACTCAGTTGTTTGTGCCACAAGCCCTGATGAAGAAAGCCCTTAGAATGAAGCAGCTCACACCCCTGTGCGTCTTACTAAGCTGCTGTCTCAGCCACAGACTCTGCCTTCTATACTCAGCTTTGTGACGCTGGAGCTGAGAGCCGGCAAGCTATTGGGTTATCCGAAAAGACATGGCATATTTTTTCTATGATTTTTGTTGCAAAAAATGTGTCATGACTTTTCCGACAGCCCAATATATTTTTTCCTTGTAGATGGCTCTTTCTTAACATTTACCGATAGGAGCACTAGATGAAACTTGCAAGCTGTAGCATGGAGGAGAGTGGTGGATCTTCCCTTTGCTTGTTGATGATGAATCATTGCAGCAAGAGCTTTTTACCCAGCAGCGCCAACATGTGTTGTGATAGGAGACTGAGATTAAGGGATTGCTTGTTACTGGAGCTTATCCCAGCCTAAGACACTTATTGTATTATGTATTTTTCTGACTATGAGCTTATTTTCCTAGGGTGCAATGATCCTATTATATCATTTAGACATTGTCCCTTAAGTTTTTATCAACTATATGAATCTCTGGTAAGGGATCTGTCATGGAACGCTACTACATGTAGAGTCCACAGTCTTTGAAACACTATCCATACTTGGATATGTTCAATTTTGAGTCTCTCTCCAAGTCAATCATCTATCTCTCTTCCCCTAAAGACTCCAAAGATAAGCTTTATTTGCCTTTGCCTTTCAAAACAAAACAAAACAAAACAAAAACAGGAGGATAAGTGATCTTCTCACAAGTTCTCCTACATTTACGGATAGGCCCTAGCTCTCTTTATTGAATCAAGGAAAAAGAGGCAAAAACAGGGTTTTTGTGAGTAGAAAGAGTGAAAACTTTTTCTCCCAAAATCTATGGATAGCATTAAGATTTCATTCTTTCTGGGTCTTTTATATCAGTGAGAGTAAAACATAAATTTATATCTCAATGAATTGCACTGCCATGTACCTGGAGGTCTTAATGACCTGACCGTGAATCTGACATGTCACAGATTGCATTTGATTTGTAAGCATTAAGCTTGATTGTATAAAATGACAGTGTACAGCCTTAGAAATGATTCTCTTACTCTATTAGTCACCCTGTATGACTCAACATCACATTTTTGAAGACCAGACATTCTTGAGCAGGGTGTAAAATGTATCAGTGACACCCCACATCTAACAGCAAAGTTTTCACTTGCTTCTCATGGTTTCGCTTCCTTTTTTCCTGTTCAACTTCTTTCCTTCACGGGACTCTTCTCTTTTTATTTATTTTTTTTTCCCACTTATGCTTCTCTTTTTGTTTCCAGAAATGATGAATGCCTTCATTGTACAAAACTGGTTTTTAAAACATATGGGTTGTTTTTCTCCAGGAATATTTGGCTATCCTTTAAAAGTTTTTTTTTTTTAATAGAAACTTCCAAAACCATTTTCTTTTCTTTTTTATAATTTGAGAAATGTAAGATTTTTGTTTTGTGATAACTTTCAAGCTGCCTGAACAGAAGCATGTATGACCCTCCCTATCAGTAGTGCAATTTACATAGTATAGTCAAGTAAATGGCGGTCATTCTTGGAGTTTCCCTAAGGGCTCTTCTCCCCCAAAACTGCTCCCCACTTTAAGCTAGACTCTTATGACTGTGGTATTGTTGCCCAAGTGCCTTAGCTCTACTTAGAATCCGGCCAAGGCAGTGAGAAAAACTGTACATGTAAAAGCATTTTATTCAGGTTGAATTTTTGAAGCTCCTTTTCTCTCATATTTAAGAGTCCTATTTGGTATTCAGCAATCTATGTTTTTAGTAAACAAGTCAATTCTGAAAGACCACACAGGAATAATGATGAATTTGTTACTCTTCTCAGTGCTTTTTTTCTTTTCTTTTTTCTTTTTTTTTTTTTTACAATTTACAAGATAATTACTATGAAGAAATAGCAATGATTAACAACAAAAATGCTGCTGTTGTTCATGAAGGGAATTTCTTCAGCTGGGATATACCGTGGTATCTAGCAAACGGAATCACATATGGGGCCACTTTCACTGCTTGGCTAAAATTCATTTCTAGGAGCAAGAGGGTTGTTAACCATACTAATCATTATCAATGAAGATAGGGATTAGAATATTCTATGGTAATTAGATGTTAGCTATTAGAAACAATGTATAATTCAAACATGTATCCAAAAACTTATTCCTTTCCATACAATCATGTTTTATTTTTGAACAACTGGTTTTGATTGGGATGTGTATACAATTTGCATAAAACAAATTTCTATTCAAGAGTGATGGACTTACTGTATTAAATTTTGCTGACTCAATAAGTATTGCCTTTTTACTGAGACACATTAGATCACATAAACATATTTAAATGAGTATCATTGTTTGGTGTTAATGTTCAGATGAAAAAACCCTCAAGGGATTATGTTTTCTTCACTTTCTCTCTCCTAATCTTAGATTCAGTTGCCTCCATTCTTCTAATGTTGCCAACATCTGGCATTTTTCGTCTACCCTGTTTTCCACATTTGAAATTTTACCATACACATATATTATTTAGATTATATAGTTTCTGTCTTTGTAACAGAGTTGTCTCTGACTGAGAAGTGACATTTTAGCATCATTAGACCAAATCCCATGAGACAGTGTTTGTGTCTATTATGTTCAATGCTGTATTCCTAGATCCTAGAATAGTTCCTGAAACAAAACATGACTATATGTGCTTTTGATAGACAGGATCCAGTTTTTCCAATTTTAACTCACTTTAACATTCTTTCCTACACATCTCCCTAAACGTGTAGCTGTGGTCTTAAAGCAAATGCACACCACTCTTGATTCATATTGGTTTCATGTACTATCTCCAAACGTTGTAGACTCCACTTCTGAGTTGTTCAGCTTCTGTGACATGATTGAGAAGTAATCCTTGCTGTATTAAGTCACTGAGTTTTAGAGATTAATACTGCAGCATAATTTAACATATCCTAACTAATACACGTAATTTACCAAAGTGTTGTAATTTTTAAACAGAGTGATTTGAAACTTCCACACGCTACGGCAAATGCCAGTTTTTATTATCTGTGTTTTCATAATGGCCACTTTAAATGCTGCCCCATAACTACTTTTTCCTTTACCCATTTACAACTATATGTTTATATATTTTTCAGGAGAAAAATGAATATTTGTTAAAAACTAAGACTCCTTTAAAACTATTTCAAATTTCCTCCACCCTGAAATATGTGTGTCCCTCATTGGTTGGCAGCCTCTATATTGAAATGAGAACCAAATCTTTGCCTTGAGGATCATATGCATTCTCTTCTGGCTATCGGCAAATCTGTCAACCGATGCTCATATGAACCTGCATAGACAAACAGTCTAAATTTCATCACATACATGCAGATAATCACTAGTATACTAGCTACTTATTGTACAAGATGAATAAGAGAGTTTTTATGAGACATGATAGAAAAACCTTTTTCCTGTACTATAGGATTAGTTTACAGTTTTGATTAAACTATTTTTCTCCAGGCAACCATTAAATCACCCCCTATCTCACACTCTCTCTCTCTCTCTCTCACACACACACACACACACACACACACACACACACACACACACACACATACACACACACACACACACACACACAACCTTACATTTTTCAGTGCAGAATACATCCTGCCTGATAGCCACTGAATCTGGTTTTGGAGACCATTCCTCTCTGCTTTTTTAAATTTTATGACCAGTTTTTCAGAGTAATCTTTGATCTTTTTAAGCCACAGGGGGATTCTGACAGATCTGCTTTAAACAGGCTTTTGAGGCTCTTCATATTTTTTCAATTGACAAATTAGACTAGGGAAGATAGGCATTGTCCTGCTTTTCACTAAGAAACCATATGTATCAGATTTGTAAAACGCATCTGTAATGAGAAGAAGATGGGAAGTTGGGGAGGAAGACTTTGAGTCACACCAGCTCACTTCAATGGTCGATATTTCCTTAAAATGTTTCATGTGTTTGTATTTCTTGTCTTTTTCAAATTATGATTCTTAATTTTTGGAAGAAACAGAAAATCTCTTTTCTGATGCTGTGTGTCCCCATATTCTACACAATAGTAGGGTTGCCAGATAAAATACTGGACTCTTAGTTACATTTTAGACTGGTAATGAATATAATTTTTAGATAGATAATGAGGAAAAGCATGTTTCAGGAAATATTTGGGACATATTTATACTAAAAAGGACTTCATTGTCTATTTGAAATTAAAACTTGACTGGCTTTTTTATATATTACTTGCTAAATCCAGCAACCCTATATAGCAGGCACCTAAAAAAATCATTTGACAGTATCAAAAGCTAATTCTTTTTGCCATTCATAGAAGCTCTAGAGCTGGAATTAGACTCAGTTTTCTAATTCCCTGCCCAGAGATCTTTCTTCTTCTTCTTCTTCTTCTTCTTCTTCTTCTTCTTCTTCTTCTTCTTTTTTTTTTTCCATCAGACCTCTTTGCCATGGCAGATATAGCTGTGCGTTGTATCACCCCTGGAGAAAAGCTGCCTGGCTCAGCTATTGTACCTATCCCTTACTAGCTATCGGATTTTGGATAATTCACTTATCTTTTATATTCTTCAGTTGTCTCATAATGCAATGGGGATTAAAATAACATTATGAAGATACGCAAGTCCAAGTACTTAAATTGACAATAATGATTATTTCACAGAAATAGAAATTATCAGCAGTTATTTATTTTTTTCTTTTGTGTTCCAAGTACCCTGAGGGTCTGATGAAATCTAAAGAGCTCCCAAAAGGAAATCATATACTCACAAACTATTTTTTTAACAATTCACAAGGTCATGGACTCTTGGAAGTCCAAGTTCCAGAAAGATGGGATGAAGGTAGTATTAGTTTCATGTACATTTTAGAACTCTTTATATTAAAAAGATACTTTGGTGAATGAGGTAGCCTCATAAACACAATAGATTTGCTCTTTTACCAAAGTACAGTGATCACTTCTTAACCTTGGGATACCCAATAATTCTTTCTTATAAAGGGCCGAGGAGGTAAACCTAAGCAGAGTTGATGGCACATTGCTGACTGGTGTGTTCTGTAGAAGGCTTCAAATCCACTGACTAGCATTTTTCTAGTTGGGCACACATTTAGTTTCGACACTGCATTCAATGATCTGTGGCGTTGAACTTAAAACTGAATTTTTCAGGGGCAGTTCATCATGTGCTTTCCAGAACAGAACACATGCTTCAACAGGGAAACTCTTCAGAAAGCACTCTTAGATTTAATTACATAACATTACCAATCTGACTATATTAACAGTTACCCACATGTACTTTCTCTTATCAAATAATTGTAATTTATTCTCTAAATTAAAATAATTCATATTATTTTGTTATTCTTTGAACCAACCACTGCCACTAGGGGTAAAAGAAAAAGAGCGACGTTGTAGCAAATATAAATTGTACATTTATTTGCAAGCAGTGTTGCATACGTGAATGCTATACTCAACTGCACAAATTAACATGTAAGTCTTTGTCCTTAAGGTGGTGGGGCTCATTACTTAAAGGCCAGATCATTCTCTAAGGACTCTAAGGAGTCCTTAAGCCTAGCAGTATCCTCCATGATGAAGGCATTCCAGATGGATGTCCTATGTAAGAGGAACTTTCTCCAGGGAGCAGGAAAACAGCAAAGGAGCCTGACTGCTTTATACAGGCACAATTTTACTTAAATCATAGGAGAGGGCTTTCATCCTCATACATTATTATGGGATGACATTATTGAGCATGCTGAGGTTAAGTAATTTATACAAGGTCACAAACTGGTTAAGAACTGGAACATAGGTGGACAATCTCTGTCATATAATATTGTTGCTGCCACTGCTACTGTTAAAAGCTGACATTTACTGAGCACATATGCAAACTGAGCTAGGAGTTTTGCCTATTGCTTTTTATTTTTTTCCCTTCAGCTTTGAGGTATAATTGACAAATAAAATAATATATTTAAAGTGTACAATGTGGTGATTTGACATATGTATGCATTGTGAATGGATTACCACCATCAAGTTATTCACACATCCATCACCTAGTACATTTACTTTTTTTTTTTTTTTTTTTAGTGAGACTACTTAAATTATACTCCCTTAGTAAATTTCAAGTATACAATACAGTTTTATCAGCTATGGTCACTGTGTTATACTTTAGATCCTCAGGCCTTATTTAATTTATAGTTGAAATTGTGTATTCTTTTACCAGTTTCTTACTATTTCCTCCCACTCCATCTCCCAGCCTATGGGAAGTAACATCTACTCTCCATTTCTATAAGTTCCATTTTTTAAAAATTCCATATATAAATGACACCATGCAGTGTTTGTCTTTCTCCGTCTTGCTTATTTCATTAAGGATAAAGCCCTCCAGTTTCATCCATGTTGTCACAAATTACGGGGCTTCCTTTGTTGAGGCTGATAATGTTGATCTATATTATATAGAGGCACTTATCACATTTCCTCAATCCATTCATCCATCAGTAGACACTTGGGTTGTTTCCATGCCTTTGCTCTTGTGACTCCTGCTGCAACGAACACTGGAGTACAGATATCTCTTCGAGATACTGATTTTGTTTCTTCTGGCTATATACCAAGAAGTGGGATTGCTACATCACATGGCTGTTCTATGTTTAATTTTTTGAAACCTCCATGCTGTTTTCCTTTAGGCTATATCATTTCACATTCCCACCAACAGTGCACAAGGGTTTTCTTTCTCCACCTCTTGGCCAGCATTTGTTATCTCCTGACATTTTATCCTAAGTGGTGTGAGATGATCTCTCACTGTGGTTTTGACTTGCATTTCCCTGATGATTAGTGATGTTGAGCACTTTTTCATGTACTGCTGTCCATGTGTACGTCTCCTTTGGAAAAATGTTTATTGACATTGCTAACATTTGTTGAAGATTTTTGCATCTATGTTCATCAGGAACATTGGCCTGTGATTTCGTCTCCTGTGGTGTCCTTGTCGGGCTTTGGTACCCTTCCAGGGATATACTGGCAACTTGGTTTTATTTGGAGTGAGTCAGAGGAAGAAGGCGGGGCAAGTGCCCACTGATTCCCGGGCTCTGTGGAGAACAGTCAGCACCTAGATGCATGATAATTAGAAGGTGGACACCCACAGTCAGCAGCTTGTAACATACGCAAACTCCATCCAGGGAATGATGGGGAGGTGGGGACTTTCGTCTGTTCCTGTGTGCTGAACCCTTGAGGGGACAGCCTCAGCAAGGCCTCACGAACTTGTTGAGAACCATCACTTTGTATTCTGTAGTCCTGTGGGGCTCATGTATGCAAGCCTCACTGGCATTCAGAACTAGCTGTTTTGGGGACCCATCCCTTGGATGGGAGCCTTAAAAGTTGGAGTGTGAGATGTGCTGTCCCAACCCTTTGCTCCTTGGTTAGAAGCTGGGGATTAGAGGCTCCCTCCCTCCCAGTTGTGCAATGCTGTGCTGGGGGTGGGGTTTACCGCAAGAGTGTGCATCAGCCTTTCCTCCCCACTTAGATGTGGGTATTTTCTCTCTTGCCTGATCTGTAGGAGTCACAGAGCTGGCATCTGGATTTCTCCCCCAGGGAATTGCTCCATGTGTAGCTGTATATTCAGTGCATCTTAGGAGGGGGACATTCGGAAGCCTCCTGCATCACCATCTTGGTTAAAAACAAATAAGAACATAGCAAAACTTTGCCATCTGCTTCTGAAGATGGCTGGAATCCACCGTCCAAATAATATGATGTAGTGGGCACCCTTGTTATCTCCATTTCAAGAATGAGAAAGCTGAGATTTAGAAAAACTAAAGTAGCTTGCTTAAACAAAGGTTAGCAAGGGCTGAACTTAAGATTTGAAATACCACACTCTACCAATTCTAACAAGCATTTTTACATCTCTCAAATAAAAATTCATTTTATGATCCCTTTTAGTCAAGACAACAGAAGAGGATATACTTCTTGTCATTGTCTGCCAGTGATTAAACTTGGTCATAGCTATTCTGTGTCATTCTTTCAACTGAGTCATGTACATAGTTAAAACTACAGATGTTGCAAGTAATTGCCATCTAAAGTGTTTTCAAAGACACTGCATTATGCTACAGTCCAACGCTAAAACTAAAAGATACAATTTAGGCAGTTTTTCTTTTCAATGTGGTACATATAATCATGATGTATTTTACAACTGAGGGATTTGGATTTGACAAAATGAGATAGGTAGGTTAGCATTCAAACCTCCAAAATAAGCATAATGATATTATTCTAGGATTTATTTCCAAAAAGATGATATTATATAGTATTGTATAGTGCCATAGAAGTATATATGTAATTGTATTATTTGAAACAAAGATGCATAATTAAACACAAAATTACTACATAAATTGTTTGGCATTATAGAGTGTGGAAACCCTTGATAGATAAGCAAAATAATTTCTCAGTAAAGATAGTTTTCTCCTTGACCATTTTGGTTACTTTTTAAATATATTGAAATTGGATCAACCAGTGAGTGGGTTTGACAATTTGCAAAGCCCGGGCCATAACAGAGCTTGACTATTTCTTTGTGTGAGCACAGTAAAATTCAGAAAAAAAGATATATACTGAGAAGAGTGTGTTCTTTCTTCCGCTCATAGACCAGGGAACCCAGCCACATATCCAGTATTTTAAGGAGAATGGCCTTAGAAATGAAACTAAGTAGTGAAAATCCCTCTGGTATTATTTTAGGCAGATTCTCAGCAACAAAAAAATATGCATATTTCACACACACATAAAAGATCTTAGATATGGTAAATAGTTGCAAGTCAGATATTTTCCTCTGGCCTCTTTGCCTGGCAAATTTCATTTACAACCTCTCTCATTTTCACATTGCCCTAATGATATCTGTCTGCTATTGATAATTAATCTAGATAATGACATTCCTGAATATGATGCCACATCTCTGGACACTGAAGTGTGTCCAACACACCATTAAAATTCCATTAAGGCTTTATTTACCAGTCTCAAATTAAAAATAAACATTGGTTGTACATAAGAGAGAATAATGATCACACTGACCTTGGGATGTTCATTCCTCAAAACCTAAGGGCTGAAGTAACGGAGAGCTAAGACTGGAACATGTGGTGAAGGAAATCTAACTAGCTGTCTTGACAAAAAAGCTGGAATGTACTTAATTCCTTATTTCTCTTTAGCAAATTCAACTTAGGGTGTTTGCTAAATGAGATGTACTACCAGAAGAAAAGTTTCCTGTATTTTTTCTTTGTTGGTTTATTTGATAATTTTTGAAGACATCATGAATATGTCTTAATATAAATTTTATTATAGACAAAAGTTACCTTTATATATTTTCAGTCTACTACCTTAACTTTGGATATTAGAGTCCTGGTGGGAAGTCCCATCTGAAGTCTAGATTGAACCTAGATCAGACAGGTGCCATCTGGTGAACTAGGGAAATAAAATCTCAGAGATTTCCATTTTTTGAAAACTGAAGAAATTTTGCAACAGAATTCCAGTTCTGTCTAATACTGGAGGTTTATCTTCATCTTAGTGTGTTTGAAAAAACACTATTGTGAGTCACTGAGTGTCTGTTTGCAAGAGGTTTGACCCATCTCTATGAGAGATTAATCCTAATGTAAGAAATAGCTAGCCTTTGTGAATTTAATGTAGACACCAAGGCTTGATGCTCAGGGGATATAAAGAGTGCTTCTGAGCATAACTCAATGGCTATTATTGAAACATGTTTGTTTGTTTGTTTGTTTTCTCCCTATCCTTGAAGCTGCATAACCAGGTCTTTGAAAAGAGATGGTGGTAACTAAGCACATCAAGTGCCATTTGATTAAGTCAAGGAATAAATTGTGACCCAAAATTTCATCCTTCAAGACTCATGAGATCACATTACAACATAAAAGGAAAGATGGATGCTTTCTAGCTGTGCCATGATGTATCACACATCTTTGATGGCTTGGATGCTCAATGGGTCCATGAAAAAGCTGAAGAAGATATTATATAGAACAGCTAATAAACAATAGAGGTGACTGCTTAACAATAAAAGGTGGGTTAACAATAAAAGGTGGCATCTACGAGATAACTGCTAACTATGTGGAGCATCAAGAAAACCATGGTGTCTAGGAGAGGACTGAGGAATGATATTAGTGCCTAGCAAAGCAACACAAAAACCTTCAAAGACATATCCTGGGAATTCAAAGAAATGCATGGAAGAGGTGGGACATGCGGGGGTGGGGGTGGGGGTCGAGGCCCTGGTCAGCAGAGGAACACTATAAGCAGCAAAATTATGACTCTAATAATAATGGGTTCTTATTTTTATCCCTGGACTCATGACATTTAAGTTACCAAGTCATCGTAGGCCTTTGCTCTTCACAGCCCCTAATGACAGCATGATGTTACCTCCAAACGCTATGCTTGTAGTTCAGTGAAGACCCACTTAGAACACGGTCAAGAAAAAGGTTGGTGCAGATACGGGATGTATTTTGTCAAACTTGTTTGTGTCATGTAGGCACGTGGTTAGGACTTGTAGTCCTTTCTCCTGTAGGATACTAAATATGAAAGTAGCACTTATTCTCTGGTGTTTTTGGCAAAACGCCCAGTGTGCCAGGCTATTGTCTACTAATTAGTCCCCATGCAGTCTAGAAGTTCTTGAAGATGCAAAATGCTCCTAAGTACACAGTTTTCTTCCTTGGTTGCGTCTTAAGTTGCAAAAACAAAGAGGTGGAATATGAGATTTACACACTGTACTCTGAAAGTGAAGTCAGAGAATATATGTGAGTTTTTTCTACACCAACAACCAATTCTCCAACTTTTCAACACCAACAAGGTACCCAACAATTCAGTTCAATTTTGACATTATTTGGAATCATCCCAGATCCCCCAGATAAAAAGCTCAGTCTCACATGACTTGAGATGCCAGTTGCAAGTCCCAAGCCACACATAGTTTTGATCCACCAGCTATAAATTTGGGGGTTCCCACAACCCTCTCTTCAGTTTTGATAATTTGCTAGAATGACTCATAGAAAATCATTCTACTCAGGAAATCACTTTTCTTAAGTTAACTCGTTTGTTTTTAAGGATACAACTCAAGAATGGTCAAATGGAAGAGATGCATAAGACAAGGTATGGGTGGGCTTAGTACAGAGTTTCCATGTCCTGTTCTGTGTTCTGGGCATGCTACCTTCCCAGCAAATCAGTGTATTCACCAACTTGGAAGCTACCTAAGCCCCATCATGTAGGGATTTTATGGAGGTTACATCACACAGGCATGCCTAATGAGATCATTGGCCATTGGGGTTGAGTTCAATCTCTAGCCCCTATTCTGTCCTCAGACATCAGGAGGTAGGGCTAAAAGTCTCAGCTCTCCGGTCAAGGACTGATTTTTCTGGTGATCAGCCCCTATCCTGAAGCCATCTGGCTTCCACCCCCCATCCTCGTAACAGTTATCACATTAACAGGAAAATGACAGTAAACTCAAAGGGTTTCCCATGCTCTGTGTCAGGGATGGGGGAAAAAGACAAGATGTAATTTCTTTTTTATTATATTGCAGAGGGGAAGGAGTTTTCTTACTATAGGAAGTTAATCAGAGGGCAGGAGTACATTGCAATTTCCAAATATTCTCTCTGAAGGCAATGAGAAACTATCCCCTAGGGCCTGATATATGAAAGTCTTAGACTTTGAAACTTTGACGAATGTATTTGTAACTTTGATTACATTTACGTGATAATGAGTAAAACCCAAAGAAACTACTCTGAATACTAAATATGTATCTTTCTGGTCTAAGTGAAAAGATGAGAAGACAGCTTCTTTTTCCATCTAGGATTAGACTAGCAGTAAAAAAAAAAATGCAAAGAGCAGAACATATAGTTATGATTTGAAAAGAAGAAGCGATAGGCAGAGTTCTGGGGCTGTAAAAAGGAAACAAAGAGGATTATACAAGAACAATTATGTAAGGGGAGCTGAGAAAAGTCAGCTTTCCAAAGAAGAATGTGTGTGGGCTTCTCTGATAACTTTCTGCTCAGTTCTGGTCTTGTGTTGTCATACTAGTAGAATTCAAACATTATAAAAGCTGAGTTTTATGTAATGGACCCAATTGTCAATTTAACTAAACTTAGATGCAAATGTTTTAACAAAAATGTCAGACTCACTATTCTGAAATTTTTTGACCATTAATAAATTACAGGAGCCGAGCATTCAGATTGACCCCAGATTATATATATGATACAAACAAAATCCACAGTAAATTATAGGTGATCCCCCTAAAATGTAAATCTATAACTTTTGCACCTTATTTCTTCTGCATAACTCCTAAAATATGAAGTCTGAATAGAAAATGTACACGTTACTTCTTTTTTGAATTATTTTTTAAAGGGTCATACTTACACTTAGGTGATGCTTTCTAAAAAGTACTTCATGGAAACAGCTGGATATTTTTACAAGTTGGATTGTTAGATTAAGACCATAAATAACAATTTATAATTTAAAAGAAATTTTCAAAGACCTAGCTACAAATAACTAGAAAATAGCCTGAAATATCAATTATTATCAAAGAATACCAAAGTTAGGCTTTTGAAAATTATCTAAGAAATGGAAATAGTAAAACATGAAACATTTTATTAATTAGACATTAAAGATGTTTGAAAAAGTAGTTACTTTTTTTTTTTAAGATTCTATTGGGGAATTAGGGGAGGGGAACAGCATTGGGATATTGGGGAAAGGGAACAGACAAGTTGCTGTCCTTTTGTTCTTCAGTCTAGTTGTGGAGGACGTTGCTTCACTGGCCCATTTTGGTATTGTGATCATTGTGTTCTTCCTGGGTGAGGCAGTTGGTTGCCAGCCATTGGACAGCCGCTCACTGCAGCTCTTGCAGCTGCCGGTGGTTCATGCTGGTTGCCAGCCACTCATGGTAGCTTACTGCAGCCCACTGCAGCCCCGCTGCAGCCTATGCCGCCGCTGGCGACTCATGGCAGCCCAGCTCCAGGTTGAGCTGTTGTTCACCATCTTAGCTGTAGAGGGCGCAGCGTCACTGGCTCTCATATGAGATCCGAACCAGCTGCCCTACTGCTCAGAGCTCTGCTCCCAAGCCAACTCTTAACCAACTGAGCCACTCGGCTGGCCCAAAAAAGTAGTTATTTTTGACTTATATGTTTATAACCTCTTACATTCTACATAGCTCAGTGATTTCTTTTTCTTAGTCATCTCTCACCCCAAAATTTTCATTTTGCTGAAGAAAGACAGCAGACAAGTGTAAAGGTTTCAATACATTCTTATAAAATGCTCTCTGCTTAATTTATTTTTATTCTCAGAATCTGTTGGTGAACATAAAATACCAGAAGAAAGTTCTTAATACCTCAGTGATTCCCAGTTGTACAATTAAATTACAGAAAAGCAGGATAAAATAATAATAAAAAAAGAAAACAACTACAATTAAGAAAGTTAACTTTCAAAATATCTAAAATATTGGTCCCTAAAAGAACTCCAAGTTGGGTGAAAAGGATTTTGTTTGACAATCTCCTTATAAGATACCTCAAAATGTTACCTGCTCGTAAAGCATTGTATATCTCTGCTAAAAAGGACTTCAGAGAAATGGTTTATTTATTTATATGTTTGTTTTTGTCTGGTATCATGAATATAGAAATGAAAATAAGGTAACTTACACTTGAATTCACTGTAGTTTTGATTTTCTTGTTCAAATTTTTACTTTTATTCTTTCGTTGCGGTAAGTTGATATAAAAATAGGACCTCCTTTGGCATAAGTTCTTTTCCCTCTGAATGCCATTATAATAATATTCTATTGTTCCTCTCAAAATCTCCCAGCTTAGTAAGGCTCAAGGAATTCACAGTTCGAGAAAAATAAGTGTATAATTAAGTCAAAGACCTCCCCAATCTAACGAGACAGAAGTAGGCTAAGCAGCCAGCATGAGCAGGTGAAGAGAGGCCTTCTGCCTTAGGATCTTCTCTCTTCACCACAGGTTTTAGGAAACAATATAGAAAATGAAAATATGAGAATCCAGGTCAGGACAATGCTATCAGTAATAATCAAGTCAGTTGAAGGAATTTAGAAAATGTGAGAAGCAAGAGAAATACTTCAATATAGCTTTGCTGCAAAATTCTCAGCTTTGCAAGGCTTTAGGGTATAAAGAGAAGAGAGTGGTTAAAAAAAAAAGAAGGAATGAGAAGTCACCATTTAGCAACAGGAAGTAAGGAAAATTATTTGGAATATAATTTGATACTCTTTACAATAAAGGAAAAAGTAAATTGAATTCAGACTTCAAGGCTGAGCGGAAGCATATAGCAAAACAAGCTACTGCATTTTTAGTTACCTTTGCTTCTTATAATTTAAATTAATACATATGTATAAAAAACACAACTTTCAGCGATGTTTCAGAATGATGTCTATGTTTATCTTCACAAATATCCTCTGAAATTGTGACGCTTTTAATGCTTACCATTTTGCAGATGGGAAAACAGTTTAAGTGAATTGGTCAAGATCTTTGAAAATCACATGACAAGTTGTGACAGATCTGGGTCTCACATACAGATTTTTCTGAATCTCAGACCCAGACTCCTCTGGCTGTAACATACTTGATATAGTATACTGTAGATTGCTATTATTCAAAAAGAAATCTTTTCAAGGTCCTGAATATTTTGTTCAATTTGTTTCATGATACAAATTAGGTATACATGGATTTGGAACCCCAGCCCCAAGTCTACCTTTGAAAATGTTTTTTCATGGAAGACTGGGGAGGTTTTTGTTTTCATCTATTAGGAGATTTTATACATTATACAGAGGGTGAAAAAAAATGTATACACATTTTAAGAAAGAAAATCTGTTTTCACATTGTAATACTCAATATATACCAAAAACAAAAGATGAATACAAGTCACATTTGACTTTTGCAATTAAAAGAGGGGGTCAAAGTGTTTACCATCATTGTCCAGACACTTCTGATTACGGTGAACTACTCTTGACCAAAGTGTTCACGTATATACATTTTTGTGGCACCCCCGGTATATATATAAATGAGATTGTGTATATAAGTTCCCTAGTATATACAAAGGACATATCAGGCAGTTACTATTTGAAAGCAACTATAATTGCAATTATTTGGGAAACAGTGGAAGCAATGAAGTCCCAGAACACATATGACACCAGGGCAGCCCTCCGCCTTACAGAGAACATGTCTGTGTCAGGCGTCACTGGACGGAAGTCATCATGAAAGCACTCAGTAGAGAGAGTTCCTGTGTCTACAGCACTCTTACCATTTACCATGATAGGAAGGCAGAGGATAGCTGGTGCCCAAGTGGCAATGCCACTTCCTGGCCCAAGAAGGGACTGGGTTCGAAAGCCAACCCTCCAGAGCCCAGCTGATCTGTGTTCTTCCTCAGTGAACTCTGATCTGCTAGCTTGTTCTTTGCTTAGCTCCAGGAAACACAGCAGAAATGAACCTCTAGGGACATCTCTCCATGTCTCTCCTCTAATAGTTA
>NW_017732038.1:786142-787551 GCF_001890085.2 Hipposideros armiger
ATCCAAACAGTGGGTGCTCAAAAAAATGAAGCTTCATCTCTGTGATTCACACAAATCAGGAGTTGTTTTACAACTGGTAGGTCCAGAGGGCTGGCTCAGTGTGGCCACATCCCCTGGGCACCACCCAAACTTTCACCTCAGAGTCACTAAACAGGGACCTTCACTGTCTTGGATGTGGTCCACCATCAGGCTGAAATCTAGGTTGGTGAGTGGAAACACTAACCCACACTCTTTCTGTCCCTCCCTTTCTTATTCCAATTCTAACTTGTTAAAAAGAGCTTAAAATTTAATACAGAGCTCAACCACTTTCTAAACAAAAATGACGATTCAGCAAAAAATAAACAGGATTATGACATCTTGATGGACATGATGTATATTCATCATTACTGCCTTTTAAGAGAGAACAAGTNTCTTACCATTTACCATGATAGGAAGGCAGAGGATAGCTGGTGCCCACGTGGCAATGCCACTTCCTGGCCCAAGAAGGGACTGGGTTCGAAAGCCAACCCTCCAGAGCCCAGCTGATCTGTGTTCTTCCTGAGTGAACTCTGATCTGCTAGCTTGTTCTTTGCTTAGCTCCAGGAAACACAGCAGAAATGAACCTCTAGGGACATCTCTCCATGTCTCTCCTCTAATAGTTAACATCAAAGGCAATTTTGTTTCAGGTTCTTCACATTGTTAAAAGGACAGTGTATTCACTGTGAGGAAAGGAAACAAAGCCCATGATCTTAGCAGCTCACACACTCAGGGTGAACACAGTGGTGTGCTGCCAGGCCACCCCTTGGGGGACAGCAGTTTGGGAAGTTGGAAGACCTGATATGGGGTGTTTGCCAGTTTCCATGGTGTAAACCACTTGCTATTGCTGATTTCAACCTACCAACAGGATGCCACTGAGTGTGGCATTAAAAAGAGATGCACGTAGGAGGCAGCCTCACCACACGATTGGGGAAACACATAATATGCCATTCAAACTGGAACAATTTTGATAGTTAAAGGGACACTGTTACTTAATATTTAAATGACAAACAGATGTAAATCAATATAGACCCAAGCAAGTGGGGACATACAAGTACTGCGTCTCTAATAGAATACAGGCATTTAGAAGACATTTAAGGAAACTTCCTCTTGAAATAACCCACAGCCTTGGGATTCTGTTGGTTTGTTTGGAGTGGGAACTCTGTAAGGATTTGATGAAGAATTATAAATTATTTTTCTTCCTGGATGTTGAAGCTTGAGTGGAGTTTCACAGAATACAAGACTTGGCTTCTCCCCGCTCCGAAAAAAGAAATAAAACGCCAAAAACAAGAAACTTCCCTAGAAGAGATCCTCCTTTAATTTTGATACTTCGTTTCTTTGGAACTGCCTCAGTTAGTAACTCTTGTGATCTCTGGTTGTTCAATTTTGTTTTG
>NW_017732038.1:791196-792251 GCF_001890085.2 Hipposideros armiger
AGACATTCATTCATTTATCCAAGTACCTAATAATCTTTAAAAAAATTTTTTTTTGCTAGATATTTTTCCAAGAATTTGGTCAAATGTATGAACAAATCTTGAGACTAGATTGTAGTAAGAAATGTTTAATCTTCCCAATTTGTGGTTGGTCTTTCATTTTCATTTCGAAATTTCTTCTGGAATGCTTATTGGAGGTCTCCTTGAATGAGGCAGATGAAAACATCAAGTTGTCATGTGTTACCATGTCTCATTTCCAGATTCTCCTTCTGTGTTCAGATAATGTGCAATGGTACAGAAAAGCTACATGCCTTATTCTCCTGTTCTCCACGAGGAGGGGTTTCTCCTCAATACTACAGGCTTTGGGGCCCCTCTTGGGTCAAGACAGAGAGACTTACCTGGCTATGGATGGCAGTCATTGATGTACACATCTGGAATGAGCTGACTTAGTCTAATGAAGGTCCTGAGCACAGAGATTATTTCTCTCTCTTTTCTTTGTCAAGAGGCAGCAACCTTAGTCACTGTAAACTGTGTTTACTCTACAAAATCAGACTTTTTCACAAGTGAGCTTTCCCAAGGCTTAAAAAGGGGATTAAGAGGTGGGGAACGTGGATACCCATTTTTGCTCTCAAATAAGCTACCTCTCCTACTAGCCGTCCAATAAGACAGGAGTTATTTTCTCTAGCTGCTGATTCCTTTGTCTTATTTCTAAAGTTCAGAATTCCAGTGGGGAACTTGATTATTTTTCCACGTACTAAGAATGCTCATTTTCAATGGCAGTGGAGCTGTTGGGCAAAGTTACAAGAATGCAATACATAGTGCTGGCTTTTAGAAGCAGCCAAAATTTCTGTATTTGATTACATGAGGAGCTGTGCTGAACTATACACTTTTAGGTTTTACCTTGACAATGTTTGTATTGCTGTGTGTGGAAGAATCCGTATAAAAGGCTAACTTTTAACTCACAACATTCTGCTGATCTTTTCAGACATACAACTCAAAATGAAAAATAGACTGGTGTGCATTACACAAAAAGGGTGAGGAGAAAGCAGGGTATCAGC
>NW_017732038.1:792825-797104 GCF_001890085.2 Hipposideros armiger
TAGCCACAATAATAATCTAAGTAAAGCTATAGAAGAGCTAAGTGACATTATTAACTATCTTTTAACTTACTGACATTTATAAAAGATTATATACTCAAATTATACAATATACATGGTAAAAAAAATATATTAGAAAAAAAGAATGAACTAAATTCAATTATTAGGTTCCTTTTATAGGAAGCTAAAAAAAATAAAGAGACATTTAAGTGCTAAGTCGTAAGATAAAGATAAGAAGATAACATAATAAAACAGACAAAAAAAGGAAAATTAAATGACAGTTCTTTAGAAAGATCAAGAAAGACCATCACACATGCAAAAATGCTCCGCAGCATTAGTCATGAGGGAAACGACACTAAACCAATAAGACACAACAGTGAGGCCCATTAGAATAGCTACAATGAAAAAGACTTACAATACCAAGTGCTAGAGAGAAGAGGGAACAATTGGAATTCTTATACACTAATGCATATTATGATATCGAGGGTGAGGGGCAGTAGATGGGGGGAGGGGGGTTGTTACTTTGTGAGGGTGAAAAGGATAACTATTGCATTGCTCTGTACACCTGAAACTAATAATAATTAAAAAAAAATAAAGACAAAACAAACAAAAAAAACATTACAGCATGAAATAAGTCAGACACAAACAATATACGCTATACGATTCCCTTTATGTAAAATTTTAGAAAGTGCAAACCTTTTATACTGATAGAAAGCCAATCAGCGATTGCCTGGGACCAGGGGTAGAGAGGGGGTTTAGCCACAAAGGGCGTGAGGAAACTTTGGGGAGTGATGAAAATGCTCTGTGTTGTGATCCTGGCTGGTGTTTGTAGTTGTGTATGACTGTCAAACTCATTGAATCCTACCCTTTAAATAGTGCNCAGATTGTGCAGGTGGGAGAACTTTAAGATGATTTCTATTGTTTTGAGACGTACTCATCATTCTTTGAGCACTTTCTTAAAATAAGTTATTCTAGGTTCTTCCCTTGTTCCAGCCCTGACAGCAGCCATTTCTCAAAGGAACTCTGATTTCGTTTTTGGAAAATAGTATTTAGAAACCAGGATCTGGGTTATTTCTACTAGATTCCCACAATGGCTAGAGCTAAGATGTATATGTAGGCAATGCGCGCACGTGCGCGCACACACACACACACACACACACACACACACACACTTCCACACATACATATGGACATATCTACCATTTTTTTCTATCTATCTATCTATCTATCTATCTATCTATCTATCTATCTATCTATCTACCTATCTACTATTAAAAACTATGAGTTTACACCAATATCTCCTAATCCAATCTAGGACTGAGGTTTCTGCTTTCCCATATTTCTAGACACACCCACATCTGCAACAATGAGAAGTCTGTCACTTACTGTCCTCAATAGCTTCACCAATTTTCTCAAATTCTCTTGTAAGTATCTGCTGACAATAAAGGGGGCTTTGTAGGACTTCAACCCATAGGCCATGCATTCTTGGCTCTGAGGCCCCTGAACATGCTGGCTGAGTCTTCTAAACTCACCTGACCCTCTGATAGCACCAACCAAAATAGCCACACTGATAAGAGTGCCAGCAAGGCACCCACCCACCCAGGGTATATGAATCCATTTATTGGACTTCTATGCTTAATATCAGCCAGACGCCATCATGTAAATATCAAAACTGAAATGCTTCGATTGACAATTTAGATTATATCCTAACTTCCCATATTTTTTCAAAATACAAAGTTAGAGAGAANCTTATGGCATTATGATAGATAACATTTTATCCAAAAAAATCTTTACTGAGTGAAGGAAAAAGAGAGTTAAAAACAAAACCCAAACCAAAAAATAACTCACTGATGCCAGTTTTTATTTCTTTTGTTTGTATCCATATGCCTACAGGTCTGCTTATACAAGGGGCCTGTTCTCGGTTCCTTTGAGCAGTTGTGTTGTACTGCGAGGAAATGTTGATGAGGCTAGCAGGAATTTCTCATTGGAGGGTGCTGAAGTAGGAACTGCTAATCTGTGAATTGTAGCTTCACATTGCTTCATCCAGTTTGCCTAGGAACACAACAGAGCCCTGTTTCAAATGCAAAGAGTATGTAACAGCGTGCCTGAAAGCGTAAAAGCGCATCTAACTTTCAGGTTCTCCACGACCTCCAGTGGAATCTTGCACAGCAGCCATCACTGTTCAGTAGCGTGGCTGTAACTAGTACAGGTGACACTACAGGCAAAGAAACGTCTTCAGATGTTGGATGTGTCGTTCTAACTGCTAGTAAATCTCTTCCCGAGGCGAGTCATTTTAGAAGCAAAAGGAAAATGAACGTCTCAGTCTTTCACAATCAACAGCCAAAAGCTCAATTACCCTCCATATTGGAGGGAACTGTACCGAGGCCGAGAATGCAGAGCTATGAAGGCATGGTTTACAGGGACGCCTAGCATTAGAATAATTGTGCTCCCTTTGTACCCCTGGGTATAGATCAGATTTACTCAAATTAAATAAGAGGAGAGGAGGTGTGTTAAGCAGAAAAGTCAAGAACTGAACAGCTATCAGATGATGGAATACAGAAGATAAGAAAGGCATTAAACGGAAAGTAGTGAAGGCACAGATATGGGTCTTTCATACACAATATGTTCGTAGATAAAACAAGAAATAAAATACTGAAGCATGAGGAAGGAAGAACAGATTTCAGTAGTTTTGGAGCTTAGCCTTGTTTGCAATCTGCCTTGTCAATCCCTGTTCCCTATGAATCTCACAGGATCCTCGGATTTAGTCAGATCAATGACCTCACATTAAGATGATCTCTATTCTCACCTAAAATAGTGGCTGGCATATTATAAGAAGGTAAATATTTGTTGAGTTAAAGAATGACTACAACCTGAAAGCAGGTTTCCCGTTCCTATACATCTTTGTTTCTATTTTCACCTTTTAAGCTACTCTTCTTGAATCTTACACAAATGGTTCAAGAGCCCTCTTAAAATTCTCACTTCTGTTTTAGACATTTTTGGGAAATTTTAGCCTCAAATAATTTATCTAATGAAATTAAAAGGTTTATTTTTGGTTCTATTAATGTAACACATTATATACTGCATNATCAATATTCATTTAATGAGTGAGACCTAATTGCAAAACTTGCTAACAAGGTCCAAACGTCTTTAATAAAATAGCAAAATCAGCAACTCAAAGTTTAAAGGAGTTTTGGAACTTTACAGCAACATAAATCACCAACTCTCTTTAGAATCAAAGTCAATACAGAGAGGGAGATCTCTTTTTCACATCAATTGATTTGCAATAAGCTTAAGGTCTGAGATTTCTATCTGAAACATAATGGCATAAAATAAAAATAACATTGTTCCAAAAGCTATTATTTTATTAATTAAATCTATTAATAAATAATACTGAGTGCTAGCTATTAAGGTAATGTGTGGAATTGTAAAGAGAAATAGTTGAACAGTGTAGATCTCACCGGCACTCTCTAAAGGCATCAGACAATATGTCCGATGTAAAACGTGCTGCAGGGGAGGCAGGGGAGGCGGGCGCGCTTGGTGGAGCATAGAGGGCCGGATGGAACAGGATCAGAGGAAAGCTCCCTGAGCAGTCAGTGACTAAGCTGCTTGCCAGGCGTACTCCTGTGGTATAACATGGAGCGTAACTACAGAGGCAAGGGCTTAGAGAGAACCTGGTCATCTCTGGGAGCTTCAAATATTTCCTCCAGGTTTGAATATGGATATGAGGAGAGCAGCTAGGTGAGGGCTTGTCATAGAGCATGTCGTGTCCCATATTACAGAGATCAGATTTATCCTCAAAGCCACAGAGAGCTAACAAAGAAAGGCTTTAATGTAGGAAACGGATGTCCTGATGTGTGATCCAATCTGGCAATAACATCAAGAGTAGGCTGAGGGGTGGGGGTGACATATATTAAGTGTAGCAACAAATTATAAGGACCTTAACTGAAGTAAATATAAAATGTCAGCAGTGCTTGAATTTTTTTACTTGGTATATTTCAGCTTCCCAATTGTATTTAATAAATTTAGTACATTGAATAATTTGCAGACAATAAAATGAATATCAAGTAGATATAGTCTGGAAGATACAGATCAATGACGTATTTATAATAATATATTCTTTTTAGTCCAAGGAGAGAGCACCATTTTTGTCAAAACCTATTGCTAAGAAAAAAGCAAAGCTATCATTCATTGGTCCACAACTACTGAATAACAATGTGATTAACCCTGTAGAAAATTGTCTTCTTCTTTTGCCTTCTTTAATTCTAACCCCAAAACCTATGAG
>NW_017732038.1:803533-805727 GCF_001890085.2 Hipposideros armiger
AAAAAAAGTGAAAACAAATAGCAACATGGCATATCAAACAATAATTCTATTAAATCTAAATAATTCTATTAAATATAACACTAAACACCTGTTATCACTTTGTTAAAATAATATTTGTTAAGTGGAGCACAGGGTGCCAGCTGGTGAGCCCCAATTCAACAACAGACCACATGAGAAGCTGAAGTAGAAAGTTTATTACTGACAAATCCTGAGGAAGTATGCAGCCTGCCTCCAGGGACCAGAGGGGAGGTGAAGGCAGAGTCCAGGTGGAGAGAGAGGCAGGATCTGGAGCACATTAGAGTCTGTGGGTGGAAAGCTTTGGGGTTCCCGGGCTAGGGCTGGATTGGTCAATTTAATCCAAAAGGGTGAGAGTTTTCGTCAGCCTCATGGCAGTCTTACCTAAGGGGTACATAGACATACAGGTGCTGCGAGGCAGGAGTGACTGTGTATCACAAGGGAAGTCATATCAGGAACTTAATTTACTTGCGACTCTGTGGCTGCTACCTAGGGCTTGAGTGTCCATCTGAGGTCCCTGCAGGCTGCCTGGCCAAACAAAGTAGATGCTGAGGCAGCAATACCATGGAGCAGCTTAGCTAAATTCTCAACACCCAATCAAAATGCAGTGATTTTTAGACTACTTAGAAAAGCAAGAAATAACTGCATATTGCCTAAAAGAGACACACTTTAAATATAAAACCCAAACAAACAAATTGAAAGTAGCAATGTGAGAAAAGATATACTATGTAGACAGCAAACTGAAGAAAGTTGGAGGGGTCATATTTACATCAGAAAAAAATAGACTGCAAGACAAGGAGAATTACTATAAACAAAAAGGAATACTTAACAGTGATGAAAGTTCCAATAAATCTGAAAAATATAATTACAAATGTGTACATGCCTAATAACATATTCAGAACCAAAGGAACTAGATATGAATGCACTTTTCTCAGTTTTTCCCAGAAAAGCTAGCCACAATAATAATCTAAGTAAAGCTATAGAAGAGCTAAGTGACATTATTAACTATCTTTTAACTTACTGACATTTATAAAAGATTATATACTCAAATTATACAATATACATGGTAAAAAAANTTCATGGCTGTGATAAATAAGAAATATGCTCTGAGAGATACGTAGAAAATAAAACTCATGAAAAATCAAGAAGATTATAAAAAATATATGAGAAATGAAATAAAATGAAGAGCATATTCTCCTTATCAATAGTAACATCATAGTCAAAACTACACACACACACACACACACACACACACACGATCTGGGAAACAAGTCACTGACTATATAAATACTTACTGCAAATTATTAGGGATTGTGTTATGGGTCCCCAATACCATGCCCAGACTTGATTTGCTGGAGGACTCACAAGACCCAGAAAAGCTGTTATACTCACAATTATGGTTTATTACAATGAAAAGGTACAGATTTAAATCAGCAAAGGGAAAAGACTCATGTGGCAAGTCCAAGAGAAAGCAAACAACACATGTTCATTGTCTTCTCCCAGTGGAATCCTAGACACATTTAATTCTCCCAGCAATGACGTGTGGCAGCACCTGTAAAGTGTTGTCAGCCAGGGAAGCCTACCTGAGCCTTGACGTCTGGGGTGTTTACTGAAGGTCAGTCATGTAGTCAGGTAATGTGCATATGACTGACCTCAGCTACTTAGACCCCATCCCCGCAGCACAAAAACAGATCCCATTCTTAGCACTATCTGATCAAACTGGTGCTGCATGGCATACAGACATACAAAAGCCTCAGACATACAAAATACAAAAACGCTTTTGTGAAGAAGAGCAAGGGCTCAGAGTTCATCTCCCAGGAGCTGGTACAGGACAGTCCTGAAGAGAGATTTTTCTTGAGAAAGTGCAGAGTTTGAACCACCCAAGCCTAATGGGTGAACACTTTCCTGCACAGTTGTGGTCATGGCATGTTGGTTATGTTAACTAATAATCTTTGTTTTTAGAGGTCATGTCAAAATATTTTGAAATAAAATATTATAAGGACCGATATTTGCTTATATGCTCTTTTATGGAGGAAAGAAAATGCATTGTAATATTGATGAAATAAGATAGATCAAGAGTTGATAATAGCTAAAGCCATATCTGGGAGCTATTATATTAGTCTCTCTAGAATAGATTTGCAGTTTTTCATAATAATTAAAAAATAAACAAAGAAAGCAG
>NW_017732038.1:812747-825086 GCF_001890085.2 Hipposideros armiger
AAAAAAAGAAAACTCTGAGTTTGTAGCATCTGATCATTTCCATGATGTGAATAGCCCCGGCATGGCCAATTTCGGATTATAATATAGACACCAAATTGGGAAGAAATGCACTCAATCAACTATTCCCAACCCATGCATATCAGATCCAAAGGCACCACTGCTTTTAGCCCGAGTTAACAAACAGGATGGATTGAGATTTTTAAAGTTTATTTACTTTCACAGCTATTTCGTTAATAGCAAATTTCTTTGACAGGCGTTAAAGCAAGTTTAGTTCCATGGTGCTCATTAATAGAATTGAAACTCATTAGCAGGTTTGTGTTACTCACAAGAGGGAAATTTCCTGATAACAAGTAGAGTTTAGTACATCAACAATATAGATGCCTTTCATCTTCAAAACACACCCCTTTACATAATGGCACATTTATAAAAAGGACTTGAGGCTTTCTAAATTCACTTTTTTGTTCTTTTACAGTTAATTTTCAGTCCTTCAGGAAATTCTAATGGCTTTACTGTTAACACACATCTCACCATTCCCACATTCACCTCGGCACACGCCACCTCCTGGAGCGCAGCAATAGCCTCCTATCGGGCTCTCTTCTCTCACTCCTGCCTTCCTACTGTCTCCTCCAGATACAATCACAGACATGATGCTTCTTCCATCTAAATCTGATGCTGATACCGTTCAGCTCAAGTCCCTTTGATGGCTCTGCGTCCCATTCATGGTTGAAAGCAGTCTTCATGGTGACCTACGATGCCCTACATAACAGGTCCACCTGTGTCCCCTCTAACTATCTCCTGTTACTTGTCCCCCTCACTGCCTTCCCCAGCCACGCTGATGCCCCTGACACTCGGCCTTAGGTGGTTTCCTGTTTGCAACTCTCTTCTCGCAGGTTTCCACACAGTTCACACCTTTGTTTCTTTCATGTCTTTGCTCAAATCACCTGTCAATGAAGTCTTCCTTCTACTCTCTTTAAAATTGCACATTGACCACTCTGTTCCTATCCTGGCCCTGCCCCCTGCCTTCACTATCCTCCTTCCCGGCCTTAGTTTTTCTCCACTACAATTAAGGCCTTCTAATAACTGTAAAAATTACTTATTTGTTTTATGAACTCTGTCCTATTTCCTTACTGTGATATTAATGCAATAAGGTCAGGGATTTTTTTCTTCCTGTGAACAGTGCCTAGAACAATATCTTGTAAACTGTAGATGCTCAATACTATTTCTTAAATAAATAAGCGAATTAAAATGATAGTTTTAAATTCACCATGCAGTTAGGAAAATATCTGATTATAGTTCCTGTCTTGCTTCATGTTAGTGGGCTGCTTTTGTGTCTAAGAAAAAAAGTTCCTAAAGGGAAATGTTTAATAAAAAGTTTGGCCAGGAAGAAAAAGAGGTGCCCATATCTCTATTGCTAGAAATGAAGCAGAACAATAATTATAAAAATCTGAGTTACTACCATAGGATTTGGCCCATGCTACAAATAATTATTAAGATCTTTCTGTATGCTTAAAGAGTCTCTGATAAAATTCAAGAGATTATTTCACATATTCTATGTGATTTGCTGATGTGGAACTTCTAGTGTAAATATAATTTCATTAACAAATATTTCTTTTAAAATCAATACATGTGGCTGTGGGCTTGATACCTGGGATATAACAGGAAATGGCACATGATTCATAAACTTGGGAAACATTAGCAAAAACACATGCCGATCACATGAAAATGAATAATGCACAACATCGTCTGCTAAGTGCCCACATTTGGAACATGGACTGGAATACTGAGCGGAAGTTTGGGATATGGAAAGCCTCTGAAACAGAGTAAAATGGGCTTTTCTGATGACCTGTGACACTTGGCGAAAGCTCCACGGAGCAG
Source organism: Hipposideros armiger (assembly GCF_001890085.2). Classification (NCBI taxonomy): domain Eukaryota; kingdom Metazoa; phylum Chordata; class Mammalia; order Chiroptera; family Hipposideridae; genus Hipposideros; species Hipposideros armiger. The sequence goes on from NW_017732038.1 coordinate 814,623, forward strand.
GTGGGGGTTATTCTGAGTCTTTAGCAACTTTCTGTAACACGTGGAACAACCATGGGGAAATCAGCCTCCATAAAACACTGCGCCATCAGACTTAGTCGACTTTCTCTGAGGATTAGTCACTTGATTGGTTTAGTCATAAGGGATCTCTTAAATCCATTTATTATTTTACTTAAAAGATATCTTTTTTTCCATAACATCATGAAGACAAGGATGTGATCAGTTGAAAATGAATATGTCCCCCCTTCCAGGTGAGGAATATTTTCATTTTATTTTCTGTAGGCAATTATATAAACTAAGCCTCAAGGAAGATGGGGCAATGCCATACATTTGCAGGTGCTTTCATTCGTATGATGTTCCAGGAAAAACGCCACCCCTTGGAGAATGTCCTCATATACAGTGAGCAGAGTCCTAGAGGGCCCTGCTACTGAGTGATATCCTGATGGATACAGATTTCTTTAGAATAAAATGAGTGACAACCCTTTGTGGGCAGGGCTCAGCGCGTATTTCTGACAGTAGAGGGTCAGCCAGGATTCACCCAAAGAACCAGGATGAGATATATACTAAGAGATTTAGTGCAAGATATTGGCTATGCAATTGTGGGGTCTGGATAGGCAAGTCCAAAGCCTCTAGGGCAGGCTAAATCAATGGAAGCTGCAGTTCACAAGGAGAATTTCTTCTTCTGGGAAACCTTCTATCTGCTCTTCAAGTCTTTCAAATGATTAAATCATACCCACCCAGATTACCTAGGATAATCTCCTATACACAAATCTCCATAAGCACTCCACTGATTATGAATATTAATCATATCTACAAAATATATCCACAGAAACACCTACATGAGTTTTGATTGACTTACTGGTGACTGTAGCCTAACCAACTGAAACGTAAAACCACCACCAGTAAAGACTGATCTTTTAGCCTTCCTCTCCTGCTTTGTCTTTCTTCCTGCCTGTGTGATCCCTCCTGATATCCTTGTATACAATGTCACATATTTGGAATTACATCTTTATTTTACTAGTTATTTGTTGTCAGTTTCTTCTTCACTTGTTAAAAACACGTATTCTTACAATTATATGGACTCCTGCAACAAATTCTGTAAAGTCATGGAGATTGTACTTATGGATATAGGGCTTCAACTTCTATCTCTCACTTTCTAATCCAGTGGTTGTTACTCATGGATATACATCAGAATCATTTAGAAAACTGTAAAATATAACAGTGTTTCTTTCAAGCCTTTACCCTGACCCCAAAAACTGGAACTTCAGAATTGGTGCCTAGAAATGTATATATTTTATGTTTCCCAGGTGATTTGGTGCTGAGGACTCTTGTTATACTTTTATAGTTATTTTTCTATGTCCTCTCCTGAATACAGCAAAATAAACATTTTAATATCACCTCCCCACCCTTCCTTACTTTAAAATTTTTTTTTTGTTTATTTGTTTTGGGAAGGGTAAGGATTGAGTGCTATTCAGAACAATCTCTTACTTGAAATTCAACCTGAAAAATAGACAGCCAAATCTATTGTAGAAGAGTCAACATGAAACTGCCTGTGAAACATCAATGAGAAAACAGCCTGGCCTTGTATAAAAGCCCAGGGAGATTGTCTATCTAATCCCCAGTAATACGTATACTGCAATAAAATTTTACTCCCACTGAAGCAATTACACTCTATCCAATCAATATTACATTTCCCAAGAGGGACAATATTCAAAGGAGGAAGGTTTCAACTTTTTTAAGTAATGAGGGCTTTCTACGCTCATTGATCTAAAATACATGAGGGAGGGGAAGAACAACTGTTTTTCTTAAATTATTGCATTATTCTGGGTTTTCTGGAGAAACAGAACAAATAAATATATGGGTATTTATTATAGGAATTGGCTCACGCTTTTATGGAGGCTAAGAAATCCCAATATCAGCTTTCTTTTACAAGATGGAGAACCAGGAAAGCTGGCAGTGTACTTCCAATAGAATTTGAAGGTAACAGAAGCGGGGGAGGCAATGGTATAACTCACAGACCAAGGTCAAAGGCCTAAGAATGTGGGGGCTGCTAGCATAAGTCCCAGAATCCAAAGATATGAGAACCAGGAGCTCTCTGAGGGCAGGAAAAGCTCAAGAGACAGAGGAAATTTACCCTTATTTTGTGTTTTTGATATATTTGGGTCTCCCCAAAATTGGGTGATGCCCACCCACATTGGTGAGGCCAGATCTCTTTACTCAGTCTACTGAATCAGACACTGGTCTCTTCCAGAAACACCCTCCCAGACGCACCCAGAAAGAACGTTTTACCAGCTATCTGGGCATCCCTTAAGGCCAGTCAAGTTGACACATAACATTAACCATCACAATTGTCAGTCCCTATCCTGTGTTTCCAGTGATGTATAATTGGTCTACAGCAGGGGGGGGGGGATGGGGAAGGTTTGACCTTTTCAGAATAACAACTGCAGATCACAGCAGGAAAGGTCAGTGTGGCACAGAAGCATCATGACCTGCATTAGAAAACAACTGTATCACTTCAGGGGTTTTTCTTTTATCTTGATTTTGGAAATCTGTATTTGCTTCCATTTATACCTGTGGTTTAAATGTATAAGATTCTTGCCTCAGATTTTCTGAATTCTTATGTATAGCAATCAACCCCATGCAACAATGTTATCAAGTAATATTTGTTACCAGGCAAGTGATATTTATATGCAAAACAATTCAGAAAGGATGCATGAAACTCTTTGCTGAGGAAATCAGTGCAGTTAATGACTAGCTATTAATTAACAGTCCCAGGGACCCACCAGGTTGGAGCAGCCAAGGGTTAGCCTTTCTAGGAATAACTAGTTTCAAGCATTAATTGTTGTTATAATCTATTTTCTCTGATCCAAAGGGGAACATTGGTTACTACAGTAACAGAAGATAATAACTATTTAGTCAATTGAGTAAATCCTTTAATAATTTCAGAGAGTTAGACTTTCCATGCTAATTTGTTAAAGATTTAGTTGCTAAATTTTCTGAGAATAGACAATGACTAGAAGAGATATCATCTTTACATTTGTTGAAAAACAAATTATTCAATTTACTGCTAAGAAGTGCTACAAAATGCAAATTCCTATCCATATGTAAAAGACGAAGATGATAATAAGGATGACAGAGAAGGCTTTTTGCAGAGTACCAGGGAAAATTTTCAAATGAAACCAATTACTTTGGTGTTATCCATACAAATTAACATACAAATTGATTTTGCTGATGACCAATATAATATTAGCCTTTAATAATTTAAATATTTAAGGCAAAAAGACCAGCAACTCATGTTGACCAATTTCATCATTAGAGAGAACTACAGCTGTGTATTTTGAGTGGTCTAAGGTGCTAAATGGAAATTGAGAAGGAATGAAAAAAACAGAAATCAAAGTAACAAGATGCATCTGTTTCACTGCTCAAAAAACAAACATAAAACCCCCCCAAAACAACAACAACAACAACAAAAAATACCAAAGTTCTGAGTTAAAAAATTGCTTTTAATATCCCCAATTTTGCTTTTTAAATATGCTTATTATACTATCAAGCCACTTGTATATACACTCCTATCATTGATAGGTTCAGCAGAGTCTGTGGTAGGAAAATTTTCTACTTATCTGAAGCTTCTTTTGTGTGTGTGCTTGTGTGTTGGAAGGAAAAGTTAAGATGGAGACAGGGAAGCAAAGGCATGGACAGAAGACATTAAGGGGCAGACAGATATGAATAAGGTATAGCTAGCCTTGGATAATAAATGAATTGCTAAGAATGTGTGAGGTAAGAATTCAAATAAGAGTTCTGCCCAGGAAAAGCAGAAGGAAATATTTTTTTGAGAGTTACTCTTGTTAAATATCTGCATTCCCAGGTATGAACTTGAAAATGATGGGCCATGGGATATGAACTGCAAACTTTAATTCACAAAGTTACATTGTTTCAATGAAACTGCTTACAAACAGTTGGTGATGCCCCCTACGGATGCCACGTTGCCATGGATGGTGAGGTTATCTCTCCAGAAAAACTAGAAACCTTCCCACTGGTGTCCAAATGAAAATACATATAACACACCTTTTATCTCTGACATGTTTGCATAGATTCTGTCATCAGATCCTCATCTCTAAAGTCCCCGTGAGAGATCTCTTAGATTAAATCTAATAACAAATGTTTATTATGTAAGTGAAGATGTGCTGTCCTTAAATTTAGTTGTCACTTTATATTCCTACTCCTTCAGATAAAATTAATCTAATTTCATTCTGGTAATCATTTTAAACAAAGCTGGCTGTCCTGTAGGAATAAGACACTTCTTCATGAATAAAGATGGACTCCAGGAACTTTACAAATCATAATTTTTCCCAATCATCCTTCGTGAGCCCAAATAATTTTATGTATTCCCTTATTTATTAATTGGATTTTCTATAACTAGGTCCTTGTAAAATTACCTTGGAATGTAGACAAGAATAATATACCAATAAAAATAAAATGAAAATACAGAAATAATCAAAATTTTAATAGGAATTCAAAATTATCTTTTGTTTAAGTGGTAAGAATTGTATTTTGTACAAATTAATTCTTCCAATGCAACTTTAGTAGAAAGTGTTTGCCTTTTCATATTGATGGTTGGGGTAGGTGAGACTGTCGTTGGTAAAATAAAATGGGGAAAAAGATCTGGATTTGCATAGTGTTTTCAGTTTTATATCAGTTACTAAAATAACAACTTCTAGTGCTAGCTAGAGTGTGCACTGTGGCTTGCAACAATTTTTCTAATAAGATAAAAATCTGGAGGATGATTCATTGCACTTGAAGAAAGATGAGGTATGACAAGATATCGGTAATGACTGGACATTATAGGGAAAGGCTATGATATTTGTTGTGGTCCTAGAGTCAATATGAATCTTGGTGACATGCTTTAATGTTTTGCATTACACAGTACATGAAAAATGAATGCTGATACTGAGAAGGGAAGTAAAACTGCAAACCAGTCTTCCCATTAAAATAGAGATTAATACAAACAAGTGAAGAACATTCAGATGCTTGGAACTTTAATTTTCACGGGATATTAATTTTCATAACACAATTCAGGGACCTTTTAAAAAGTAAATTAGATTTTATTCAACCTAGACTTTTGCATTTAAATACATTTCTATGCTTACATAAAAGCAGTCAAGGTGGTTATTCCTCTCAGAAGTATTTGAATTATAGTCAAAGAAATAAAGTTTCAGCAATAGCCTTCAGATGGTAATCTTTCATTCATTAGAATAGATAGACCTTGAGTTAGACTTCTGTCTGAGTCAAGAAATTACTAAATATACATGGAATATTACTGAAAGGAGTACGTATCTTTGGCAGATAAACTAGACACAAACAAGTAGTTAGGACATAGTCTGAAGATGTTTTTGTTGGTCCTCAGTGTGGCCATTTCTTTTTCACTTCTGGAGCTTTTGCTTAATATGGATTGGTTTTACTATGGTATTACCATGGTACCATGCTAGTCATAATAAGCTTTTTCTAAATTTTAGTGGCTGTGTTATTCTGGAACTCTACTAATAATTTATTCATTTACCCATTCAACAATAAACGAGTGCCTAATTCAGGCCAGTATCTACCTTAATAAAATTCCATTTACCTTGAGAAGGATTAATGGGAATTGAAACAGGGCAGTGGCTAATCATAATGAAATGTCAGAAATACTAAAGCAATGAGGTAATAATGTATTTATATACACTTATATAGGTAAATATACTTACATAAACATAATAGGATAAATGTGAAGAGTGCTATAATAGTGAAGTTACATATTGGTTACAGTTTCTTAAAAATGTAACACATAAAGGTATAGGGAGAAAAAATACAAAACAAAACAAAAAACTTCTTAACCACTGCCACCCTCTAGGCGCTATCTCATTTCTCTGTTCTTCTCTATAGCAAAAGTCTTCCAAAATACAGTCAATATTTTCTGTTATAATTCTTCCTTGTCCCAATCTTGCCTTACTCCAGTTTGGATTTTTTTCCACAGAACTCCACTGAAAGAGTTCAAATGAATGTTTATCTTGCCAGATTCAGTAACCGTTTTTTCCCATCTTTCTTCTCAGAGAATTTGAAAAAGGCAAGCATCATCCTCTTTGAAATACTTTATTCTCTAAGTTCATTGATACCACATCCTCACATTGTGACTTCTTTATTTACTGCTCTTTCCAATCTTTTTTTTTTCTTTTTTTTTTTTTTTGCTGGCTGTTTGTCTTATGCCCAAATCTGTATAGTGGAGTACTCCATATCCTAGGTCTTTCCCTTTCTCTAATTATAATCTTTCCTTGGCTGATCCAATACAGTCAAATGGCTTTAAATAATTCTTTGAACAAAGTATTCCCATATATCATCTGTGTCCCTAAGTCTCTCTTTCCCTCCAAACTGACTCATTTATCCAACTGCCTATTCAACCTCAGACTTTAATACTAATATGCATGTCAAAATTAACATATCTAAAGCAAAACCCTTAGTTTCCTTCCTTTACCTTTTTCTTCACCCATCTTCTCCATTCTCCATAAATGACACTACTTATCTATTTTCTCAAGTCAGAACACAAGGAAGGGTGGATGATTATTTTCTTTTTCCATGACATCTCCCATGAAACCTACCAGAAAACTGTGCCACCTCCGTCTGCAATATACATTCCAAACCAGCGAACTTCTCATCATCCTCAATGCTAAAACCCCAGAACACACCACCACACATCTTGCCTAGACTATTTCACAGCCTCCCAAATTGTATTTTTGGTTCACTCCCACCTCTTTCACCATGCATATTCTATTCATTGTCCAAATAACATGGACGTGACATCTGTGATGAAAGCCCAATCAAATCTTTTCCACTCCCTTCTTTAAAACTTGCTAACGGCTTCTAATTTCACCTTGATCAGACTCCAGAATCCTTCCAATGAGCCAGTGAACTGGTTCTTCCCTATCTCTCTGGCTTGATTCCATACCATCTCCTCACCACTTCCTGGCTCCTGACACACTGACCATTTTCTTCTGTCCCTTGTCCATGACAGATATAGTACCATCGAAGTGCCAGGAACTTGCCAGTTCTCCCAACTGTAAAGAGCCGCTTCTCCTGGATCTTGATATGGATGCCTTCTTTCACTAATTAGATTTCAGCTGAACTCCTTCAAGAAAACTTTCTCAAACCCAACTAAAGTAGTCCTCCACACATGCACCCACCAGTCACTTATCATTTCATCGTTGGGCTTTGTTTCTTTTTGTTGGGACTAGTGGCAAATATTAATTAATTCATTTATGCATATTTTCTAACTTTTCCACTAGAATATAAATCTATGAAGACAAACAGTCTGTATCTTTTTTTATCGCTGCATCTGCTGTGCCTAAAGGAGTGCTACCACATTGTAGATGGTTGGTAATGACCTGTTGAATAAAAGATTGGATGAATCAGCTTATTCAGGGCACCAAAAGATGAAAAGTGCCCTGTTGGGTCATGTCTGATGTCAGCCTACTTCAGTCTTCAGTGGTGTTCCTTGATGTGGAAAGCTTGTCTGCCTTTTAATCATCATCCTTATGGACTGACATATGTAGGTCCGTATTCTAATTTACTCTCATTTTTCTTTTTTTTTTTTTAGCTGAGCCATTCTGCCAACTTTTTGGCAGCTCAGCGGCAGCTCAGCTCAGGCCAGGCATCGAACCGCTGTTGCTCAGAGCTCAAAGTCTTGCGTGAGCTCTTAATCAACCGAGCCACTCAGCCGGCTCCTTACTCTCATTTTTTTAAGCAACATATTATAAACTTATAATGCACTATGGAGGAATGTCTGACCTCTCTCTCTCTCTCTTTCTCCCCCCCTCTCTCTCTCTTTCTCTCCCTCTCTCCCACCCTCCCTCTCTCTCTTTTACTTAGAAAATAAAAAGTCTGTTAACAGAAAGGAAAGGGCAGTTTTCCATACACAATTTAATATGGTTTGGAGATTCAAAATACAACATTGTGTATTTCAAACTCTAACCTCTTCTGAACTTGCATTAGCTTTGTCAGGGATGAGCTCGTGCACAATATATTTTGCTACGTGATTTGAGCTGAATGCGTCAAATATCTTCACACATTTCCAAATTGGGTATTTATTTAATAGAATAAAAAGAATACTTGCCTAAGGTCAATCCCTTACCAAACCATTTAGATTTTGGTTAGGCAAGCTAGCAACAGTCATAGCAGTAAAACCATCAGGATGGATTTCCATTTATTGCCTCTCCAGTCATTCCTGATGGCTAAATGCACAGCTAGGTGGTAGCTAACCTAGGGGAGCCAGTAGAACTTAAACTCAAAGTTTCATCTTGCTCCTCTACATTTTCTATATGTCATAAGGTTCACACTTTTTCCTTTTGTTCTTTCTATCTTCAGTTTAACAAACCATTCACCCTCCAGAATTGTAGTGAAGAAGCCAGAGCAGAGTTTCTTTAAAAGAAGATGTTTAAGTCTCCTGCAACAGACTGCTTATGTTATCTCCTGTTTTCTTTTCATTGTTCTTTATACATATGCATTGTTATAAGCCTCATATGACTAAATTTGATGAAAAACGTATTTGGAATGACCGTTCAAAAAGTACAAAAGCAAAATACAATTTAGGATTGAAATTACAGTTCAAAAAATTATAGAGCTCTTGATTAAACATATTTTGAAATAAAAAATATAAAGAATGGTGTTGATACATATATTTTAGTTAAGTTTAATTAAACATAATCATCATGTTTTACCATGATGCTATAAAAATCATATACGTACTAGGTTAAAATAGCCATGGGAGTAGAAAATATCATGAAATTTTGTTTCGCTACTTCTTTTAAAATAACAGCGTCGATATGCACTGTCCCGTTTTGCATAAACCTCTCTCTACTTTTCTCCCTCTCTAAATTTTATTATAAATAAGCTATGGCCCATGGCTCTTTGAAGCAATATTTAGCCATTCAAAAGCAATATAAAATTATCATTTTTAATAAGAGTGGAAAAGATAACTTACTTGGGGAATACAAGCTTTCTCATTATGCCTATATTATGTAGTAATATATGGTAAGCCCACACCAGCTTACCACTTTCTATGTTCACAATCATTTATTAAAAGTGTATATATATACATATATATATATATATGTATATATATATATATATATATATGATGAAATACAAACTAAAAGACATAAATGTAAAACACTGCTGGATCTTCATGGTTTGTGTTTTGATTTTTATATGGCATTTAAAAAATCGTTCATCACATATTACCTTACTAGATAATCCCTTACTGGACAGATTGAATTTTAGTTCATTTTCTAAAACCAAAGTCTGCTACCTGCTGACTTGCTGTTATCATCCTAATCTTGGATGAATCTGCTCAGGTTGTGAAAAACTGGCATAACTTAGGCAAAATTTTGCTACCTCAAAATTATATGATTGTACTGAAAAAATATATCTTTTCTTAATAAATTAAAAGTATATAGACCAAGATATGCTGAATGGTGCAGCAGAAATTATAACATGTGGTAGGAAATGCTTTTGGCTGATAAACAAAATGAAGAATATTTTCATTCTAGCCTTATTTTAAAGAACTATGATAACAAATGGTAATTTATATCACGTGTGTGTGTGGGGGGAATCCTATCACTTAACAGTAAAGAGCTTTAAACATATTTCTTTTATCTTTCTATTGAATACAAAAATATTATACTAGAAATAGAATTATAAAAAGTTGCAATTTTGCCTTAAGAGGTAAAAAAGGACAAAATATCCAAGAGTCTTTAAGACAGCTTACATTTTCTTTGCTGCTTTTTAAAAATATCTTTTAATGGGATGGAAGAAAGGTAACCAGGCTCTCTGCAAGAACATTCATGAAAATGGTAAAAATACCTTCTGGCCCTGAGACAAACAGAATAAAAATAGAACAAAATATTTGGCAAGATTTAACACAATGCACTGTGTTCTTCAGCCTAAAAATCAAGCTTTGACAACCATTGAGCTGTGTGTGTGCGTATGTGTGTGTGTGTGTGTGTGTGTGTATCTGTGCTTGTTTACATGTACATGTTCCCCCTATGAAATACATGGAGAAATCTAAATGAGAGCTTGCAAAAAATAATCCTATTGTAGAGGCACGCAATATGTATTGAGTACCTCTGAAATACTTAAAAAGATAATATTTTGTATATTTTTCATATTTTGAGAGATAAGGCAATTCCCTAGCTATAAAGTTTGGTGAGGGAAAGCAGTTTTGTATTTACTATTGAATTTGGTAGAATCTCTCACATACAACTTTATTTCAGTGTAGTAGTTTGGTTGTCAAAATTATCTCTTGAAATTTTATTTTAAGCTTTTATTAACTTTATAATGCCCTAAACATTTTTGTATCACATTTTCAATTTACTTTTGTACTAAATTCCTTTATTTTTCCCCTGAAGATTGTGAAATGTGTGTGTGTGTGTGTGTGTGTGT